>NW_008607634.1:35766-47785 GCF_000691845.1 Merops nubicus | reverse complement strand
TACCATGGAGGCAGCATTTCCACAGATAGCGTAGGATACAGCAGGATGTGCAGAGGGAGGTAGGGTGCATTCACCCAGCTGTGTGCCGTCTCCATGCCAGTTCTGTGAGTACCAGGTGAGTCTGTATGCAGCATGTAGGTTTCACTAAGGATAAAATTTGAAGAGCCTATGATCAGGGCTGAAATTCCTGTTACTTAATTATAAACATGATAAGTATATTATAGCACTTTTAGCATATATTAATGCAAAAATTCACAAACCCAAAACTGTCCTGGTTCCGTACCAGTGAACAGTCCTCAATTACATAAACCAAAATCCAGCCAAAAAAAAAAAAAAAACAAACACAGAGCCCTGATTAGAAAAATCTCCATGTAAAAACTACGCACACATCAATCCCCTCAGGCTAGAGTGATGCAGTTGTACTGTACTTTACAATGCAGCTGAGCTGCTGTCGGGCTTACCTTGCATGACTCATGGTGAATCATGGACAAAAATGTGTATTAGAGAAAGAGAGGCGGCCCACACAGAGCAGTGTCTTCAGTTATTCCCACCCTATTCCTTCCCCCTCCAAATGAAAACACTTTTGTTCACATTCGACATTGCAGCTATTCTATTCACTTGGGTTATTTCTTTATGTTTCTAATGGGGAGGCTTTTCAATTTGTTAATACTGTGATATAATGAACAGTTGGGGACATCAGGTCAAATCTAATCCCCAGCCATCTCAGAGCAATTCCCCATCTGTAGCATGGGGAAGTGGAGAGGTTAGTATTATATGATACAATTAATTCAAAAATAATTATAACAAGATTAAATTACAGCATCATTTTCAACAAGAAAGCAATAGCAAACAGGAAATCAGCATCCATGAGCTAAAGCATAAATCCAGGTACAGAGAGACATCCTAAAAAGATCCACAACTCACTAATTTCAGTGAGTACAAGGGGCATCTCAGAATAAACTTGTAAAATTATGGAGGATTTAAATACTGTAAAATAATCCCTTTCACTAAAGCACGGCACTGCTCATTTGTTAAAGCTGCCAGCATTCATCTTCACTTGGCTGCAAAATTCTTGAGCACCAGAGGACAGCAGAGACAAAGCCTTGGGAAAACCTATTGAAAACTGTAGCACCAGATGGCAGCTTTCCCTAAAACAGCGTGAAGAGGTAGACGGAAGCAAAGAAATGAGTTCCTTTTTGGGATATAGTTTTCCCAAAGCATTCAGATTGTATTCACTTTGGGTTTGTAGACTTAAGGTAAAGATAACTGGTGTTGCGTGAAGGCTGTGTAATCTCTGCTACTATAGCTATATTCAGTCTCATATTCTTCCAGACTGTTTACCTGGTAAGAACCCTTCTCCTCTGCTTAACAGTCACTTCATCTTTCTCTTTTTTTATGAAATTCTTGATGGACTTTTAAGGGGTTTTATGTGCTCTGTGAGACTCAACAGGGGGCATATTTAGTGTTTTAATATGCATTGTTTTATCTATATTTAAGGCAATGAACTTAGAAATCTGCAGGCGTAAAAAGGGAAAGGAAATAGGTAACTTCATCAAAGCAAGCTACAGTTTTAAGAGGATCTCAGCAGGTTAATTTCAGTGCAGTATACCTGTGTCCTGAATCTTTGTTATATTTTATTTAAAATGCACAGAGTAGCATCTGTGTATAGTCAAATTCAAGAATATAGGGGACCATGAGGAAAGTAATAATACCAGAGGAAATGGCATAAATGAAACAGAAGATAAATATTAGGCAGGAGCCATCCAGGACTATACACAGTCCTAATAACATCTTACAAGTCTAACAAAATCCTAACAAATGCCTACACTGAAAAAAAAGTGATCATCAGTGTATCATGACAAATTGCTATTTACTATTTTACAGCACCAGAGACCTATATGAATAGCTCTACACCAGGCCTAGAAAAAGCAAGGAGAGGAAAAATTGTGACTCTTCCTTTTAAATATGTGAGGGGTGCACCAGAACCAAATAGCTCACCTGAAGCTGATTAGTTAAGTATGTGCTGAACATCCTATTGAATCAGAGAGCACAAAGATAGATAAAAGAAGGATCTCTTTATTGAAAGACAGTACGTCTGGCATCTAAATTTACTCTTTATGGACTTAGCTTTCCATGTTTTTAAGTTGCAGATGAGAAAAATGTTAACTTCAGGGGTGGTGAAAATTTTCTTCAGTTAACACAGAAGTACAAAAGTGCTTTGATTTGCTTGTAGAAAAACATTATAGAAACATTTAAATAAAAGCATCATCATACAGTCCCTGCATATTTAGGTAGGGCAGTTGTATTTCAATTCTTGCTATTGCCTTGTGCAGTCCTTTTGCAGGACTGCTACAATCTATCAGTGCTCCCACAAATTAAATAGTAAGAACTTGCTCAGGGCACAGTGACCTAAAATCCACTTGTGGTCTTCTATTCACAGAATAACTGTTTCAGAAAGAACATTTAATAACTCACACTGTAGTCTAAATACAAAGAAACACCTTCTTTTAAGGATCAGCTTCAATGAGGATATAGTTTAGTCATTCCTTCCAGCTGTCTGCAGCTGACCATGAAGTTAAGAGTAAACAAAATGTTACTGTCTTTTGCCTGTTAGGTTTGTGTGTATAGCTGAGGACTCCTTAACTGTGTTTCTGGAGCTCAGCTTAGGTCTTCTGTGAGTCTAAACTGCAATGCTAACAGTGAGGTCTAGCTCTAAAAGAGGTATTGCATGAGCAGTCTGGAGCTTCATTATGGAAGCTACAATCATGTAGAAGGGTCTTACAATCCAAGGCCTGCAGTGAACTCTACTGGTCCATCCTCTACATCCATGTGAAGTTTACTCTGTGATCATCGTCTGTGACAGATCCAGTGATCAACGTGAAAAAAAGTCACTGGCTTCATTGCTTTCAGTCCAGCAACTGCCAACTCACCTTTCCTCCTGTTGTTCTCTCTCAGTCTCGGCCTTATGAACTTCCCTCTGTTTAAAACCAAAACTTACCTGTTTTCTGTCTGCATCTGTTTATTGTACCGGAGTACACCACATAAAGCTGTTGTCAGGTAAAATTTTTGCTCTCCCTACAGCAAAAAGGAAAAATATTCTCCACATCTCATTTTTGTTCACCAGTTAAGGATTTCACACTGGTGCTGACAGTTGCTGCTTTTGATTTACAATATATTACACAGCAGCTTCCTTGCAAAAAAAAAAAAGATAATCTGGGAACTAAGCATTTTTCACCTAGCTGTGGTCACTTGCATTTGTCTAAAGATAAGAAATCAGAGAAGTTTTGAATAGTTTCCTTTTGAAAATTTTAAAAACTGGGTTAATATGTCGTCCACAAAGAAAGAAACACAAACATGTCCTTTCTTTTAGGCAATGCTGGGACGAGGGAATGGAGAGTCCTCAAGAAAGAAAGAGGAAGAGGAAGTTCAGAGCAAACACCGACTGATTCCTGTTGGAAGAAAGATCTATGAGTTCTACAATGCTCCCATCGTTAAATTTTGGTTTTACACAGTAAGAAATCCTGTTATATTACTACTGTTCAGATAAATACTGAAATTGCATTATGGTCATCTTGTGTGTTTTGTGAAGTCTGCATCTGCATGCACTGAAGGGCTTACCCCTAAATAGTTTAATAAAAATGTTTTATGGAGGTTGCAACCTGCCTAAGACTTATAAAGACTACCATTTAATTCAGGAGTTTAATGGTTTAAATTTGAATGACGGGGTATGTGTGTCTTGAACTACAACAATAAGTGGCAGTTTGATGCAGTCAGTGCTCCGGAGGAATTCCCAGTAGGAGAACTCCCAATAGTAAGGCCAATGGTAGACTCAGTGGAAGCAGGATATCAAATTGTATAATAAGTGATTGAAAAAGAAGAAGCAGGCAGAGCACATCTTTCCTCGGAAAAATTTTTCTTTGTTCTGTTCTGACTAGTCTGCAGAGTGTCTCTCAGAGACTGTGTTTGAGTAACCATCCACAGGATAACAAAGACATGAGTAGCAACTAATGTAGATTTTTGAGGGACAAATTATGTTAAATCAGTATTATCTTCCTGTCTTATAAAGAAAATGACCTTGCACATGCAGCAGAAAAAAAAAAATTTGTTGTATGTTTTGAGTAAAGTACAACAGTATCAAAAATTTTACAGAGCATTTTCACGGGCAAATGAGTAACTGCTATATTGAAGTTATTCAGTGGATACAAAGCTTTTCTGGCAATTAGTCTTCAAGGGCAGATATTAACTATTCATTATCAAGGTGTTAGCAGGGATTGGAAAGGATTCAGATGCTGTCGTTTATTTTCATTGATGAAGTAAAAATAGTTATTAAATTTGCAAATTACAGTAGAAAGTAAAAGGAAAATATCACTAAGTAAAAGAAACACAGACACTAATCCTTTCAGTCTCCTTGGTTGGAATATTCTATCCCAGTTCAGCTTCTGCAGCATGTGTCAAGTATGAACTGGTTCAAAGGACACCAGAAAAAGAGCAAGAAAAATGTTTCAGGAAGTCTGTAAAACATGACTTAACTGGGAAGATACATGGAAGTGAGGTTGGTTTTTCTGGAAAAAAAAGAAGTCTGCAGAAGGAATGTAATAGCTTTCAAAAATGTGTAAGTAGCTTCAGAGAGGAACAAAATGGAATAATCTCCAAATCCTTGCTGAATAGGACAAGAAGTAACGGTTTAAACTGCAGCAAGGCATTTCTAGGTGAGATGTTAGGAAACAGTTTCTAACTTTTCTAAAAAGTACTGTCATAAACAGTGTAAGAAAATGGTAGATTTTCCATTATTAGTGGTTTCTTAGTCTATCTTATCAAAACATATGTTCACTATGGTATACAGTAATTAATCCTGCCTCAGCACCATGGAATTGGCCAGATGGTTTCGGATGGTCCTTCCCAGTTATATTTTCCATCATTCTGCTAAATGCACAACAAGTCACAAAGAATATCCTACATTCTTCTGTAGAAGAAAAACTGCCTTGCTGAGATTCAGGCCATACACCTGCAGGTAGTAAGAGGAACTCACATCAACAGAGGCTAAGCTGTGTTGGAGAGTTTATGCTAGGAAATAGCTCCAGTTTGGCAACTTGGAGTCACTACTTGCTGAACTGTATGGCCATTAAATATTAGGCCAACAAATTTAGAAACTGCTTAACAGCAGCCTAGTATCATTATCAATTGCAATATGTATTATCTATTATCTATAACCAGAAAAGTCTTGAACTGTAAGCAGAAAGAAGCATCCTGGCTTTGCCTGGTAGTTCGATTCTGAAATGGGAGAAAAAGATCAATATTACACTTCCATTTAGACCTGTTCCTAAGGCAAATCTCAATCAAGGTCAATTATTAAATCTGGATCTTAGCCACACTGAACTTGAAGAGCAAATTAAGGTGGAATCTGGCTTCAGAGCTTGACCGGTTGGGTATGTTGAGAAGCTCCTGGAGACTGAAAGCAAAATAACTTTCAGATGAGTGTTAAAAACGCACAGTCTATCACACGTGTTACAAGCACACAGGCAGAAATACTAACCATAGATTTCAAAAGTTATCCTCCAAATTTTACAGTATACAGACCAAAATGCAAGAAAAGTGACTACACTTACAACTACTGTATGGCATTTACCGTAATTTAATTATTCAATACCATCCTATCTGCTATTACTCTATAGCTTTATCCACCTTCATTCTTAAAATACACAACAGTGGGTTAAATGTGAGGATGTTTAAGTAACATTTTGACTCAGCAAATGAGCCAAAATGAACAGCTTTTCTAGCCTTTCTCTCTGGGCGTGTAGTAGTTTTAAAAGTCAACTACTCTGTTCTGTTTTGTGCCTGTTGAATGAAAACCAAGACTCAAAAGGTTTAATCTCACAGAGGAAGGCCTTCCTCTTTTAACTACGAGCTTTAGGCTGAGATGCTAGCAGGGTGTAAGAAGTCACATTTATTTCTCTTATGAGGAACTGCTACAGAAGGAGTTGAAGCCCAAGTAAGAGTCATCTTCTAAACATTGAAACACCTTTGCCCTAAGTTTCAAAATTCACTTGACTTTATTTAGTTATTGCAAGCAGTGAGAAAGGGGAGGCTAGTGTCTCTTGAAGCACTCTTCTGCGGGTACAATTTCCAGATTTGTCCCATACCATAATGAATATTCAAGTATGTTCTATAGAATGGGACAGCATCCATAGGAAGGCAGGGAACAACCCACCCTTAGAAACTTCTTGGCAGGTATTTCTCTCGGTTTCTTTGGGTACTGCCTGCAAGGATGAAACTGGCTGTCCCTAGCTATTTGTCAAGCCATGTAAGGGCCACAAAAACAGGATTCACCTAGTTGTGTAGTACACTTTCAAAGAACCTTAAGAATCCAGCACAGGTAGCTGTACTGAGGTTTGACCACGGTGTGGGATCAGGATGTCCTCCTGGAAGGCTGCAGCAAGTTACAGGTCTGTGAAGGTACAAGGAGGGTGACACTCATTGTCTGAAGGTCTTGTTTTTCGGGTTAAAGTAGTGCAATTTCAACATCGTTTTATTCTGTAATCAAGATGCTTTTTTTGCCTTTTTTTTCTTTTCCCAAGCAAAAAAAATTCAGCAATTTTCAGTAAATTTGAATTAAAAAAATAATCCACAAAACCCCCAAAAGAAATCCAAGAAGAAGAAAAAGCCCCTATTTACACTGAGGGTCTTGCAGTTTCTGTCACGTCTGTGACCTTAATGTCCCTATTCTTTCCCCATACTGACTGCAAATGCTCATCAAAGGCTGCTGAGTCAGACCAAATTAATAAGATTTGCTGATAATTAATAATAATATCTAACAGGAGGGGTGTTAGGTGACAGTATCATATGGTTCTTTGCACTTTAGTAGGTGGTGTTATTTCAGCTCGGGAAGTGTGCATCCAGTTCTGCCTGCCCAGACAGTGTTTCTGCTGACTGAGCTGACACTCTAGATGCTGACCTAAGTCAGTTTTGCTCTGTTTCCTTTAGGAGTGTTAAGGAAAGACCAGTCTCTAGACCTGAGCATTACAATCCATCATCACACACAAAATGAAATACAAATGAGATCATTTCCTCCTCTGTTTTATGTAGACAAGAAGCAGTGGTTAAACTGTCTGTCTTCTCTGCACTGATAGTTATGGCCAGTGTAAAGAATTCTCTCAAGTGTCCTTCAAATGAGCAACTTGAAGACAAGCCAGAACCCTGTGGCTTTTACTTAGAGCAGAAATCATGTTCTACAGCAAATACAACAGGGCTATAAATCCTGTTCTGTGAGGTGGTGAATACTGAAATAAACCTACCCAAAAATCACAAGTCCCTCTGTGGTTGTTTCATATCCAGACTAACACTAAATGCACAATAGTTGTGAGTAACATGCAGTTGAGAGAGAAAAACTGTATTGAAATACAAATATATTGAATAAGCTTTCTGCCACAATGACTAAAGTATTCATGCACAGGCGTGAATCATCTTTTCTCTGATTAAATTTTGGCATAAGATGCATTTTCCTGTAGAGCTGTGGTTTGAAAGGCAAAGTAGACAGGCTGTTGGATTCTGGCCATCACAGACCCCAGCCACAGCCCTTCACCCTTGCTTACTTCACCCTTGTCAAGCTTGAGCATGACACTTGGGTTTCTCAGAGTTTTAAGAACTTGATGATGCAATTTGCCTGTCTTGTCTGCTTTGTTTGACTGACCATTTCATTACATTCAGCATGTAGAAAGAAATTGAAAAAAAACTAAAAACATAATCTATACTTTACGCTGTATCAAAAATTAGGCCAAATGGTAGATACATTGGGGAAGGAAAACCAAAACAGTTATATGTTAAAACCTGCCAAAAATATAAGGCAAATAAATGCATGGCTATGCCTGGCTACTTACTGCAGAAGTGTGAGTAGGAGTAGCAGTGTTTTGGGGAGGAATCATGGTATAGATTAGGTCAGTACTACACTGGGTAGGAAGACCTCTAGCAACACCTAGGACCTTCTGATCTCCAGGCAAAGACTGCAAAAAGGATTTGGAATGCCAGAGTCACCCTAGGCTATGTGAATAGGGAGAAAGATTACAGAGGAGTGTTAGAAGAGTAAAAGGTGTTAGAAGCAGATGAGGGAGAAAATTTAACACAGGTAAATTAGTTTGGTAGTGGCATAGTGGTATCAGAGTTCCCATCACTGCGGGATGATCCAGGGGGACTGCGTTAACACAATTTTGATAGGGAGGCAGAGGTAGCTGGAGGAGAGGACATTTGTGCAGATATTTTGCAAATTTCATTTGTATGTCATTTAATGTGAGCTTTTTCAGACAACCCAGAACACTGTCTGATTATTCTTTTGTCTGTTTAACTCTGGTTAACTTGGAATTAGGAATATCAAATCATACTCAAGAAAGTGGCTCAATCATATAAATATAGTGACTATTGATATCCATTTTGTTTCTTTACAGCTGGCATATATCGGCTACTTGATGCTGTTCAATTACATAGTGTTAGTGAAGATGGATCGCTGGCCATCTACACAGGAATGGATTGTCATCTCGTACATTTTCACTCTGGGAATAGAGAAGATGAGAGAGGTAAAATCACTCTAATGAAGAAAGACAGAATAAAATAGAAAAATGTTGGGGTTCTTTTTTTCTTTTAATGTCTGGTTTTATTATTTTTATCAGGGTAATTTTTGATGAATGGACTTATCATAAAAGTGATGTGGTTTGTTTTGTTGTTTTGTTTTGTTTTTTTTTTTTTCAGAAAATGAGCTGAATTGTTAGAAACACAGCACTAAAAAAAAATCTATATTACTCCATTCTAAAATCAAGAATCTCTCTCTCTCTTTTTCTTCTACAGTTTCTCTATTCAGATTTCTGTGTGATGCACGGTTAATAGCATTCACAAGTATAGGGAGGTCATCTTATATATCTTAAAGTTTGGCTATATTCCTTGAAATGTGGCCCAGAACCTGAAGTGTGTTTCAGGGAAAGGGAAAGGAAATATGCTATAACAGAATGGACACTGAGACATGATAGTAGCATGACAACCGAAAAGCCCATGTTCAAGAGTCTCGCCCAACCCCAAATAAAGTTCGTTCAAAATTTACAGGTGTTCTATCTGTCCAAGTATCTCATACAAAGTCTTTAAGTAAAACCACACTTATCCATGACAGATCCACATTCAGTTTTGCAGCACATTTCTAATAGGATTACCCTCATTTAATCTTGAAAATTTTTGCTAATTATGACAAACAATAGCATGCATCTCCCTAAAGATGCTAAGGCAGACACATAGGGCAGAGACAGAGCATTTAAGGTGGCACTCAGTCAACAGGCAGAGTGAAGTTGTTCTGCCAGCTCCTTCCCCTCATCGACTCTCCCACTTACAGCTACTGCTGCGCCCTTTTCTCTTATTCAAATGTGCGTTTATTCCACAATGACACCACAGGCCAAATTCAGCCCTGATGTGAGTGAGTGTGAGTCCTTTTGACCTCAGCTGAAACAGCACATTTGTACCCCTGGGCTGGATTGGTTGCCAACTACAGCTGTATTTTCTGCAGTAAGTGCTTTTGAGGTCTATGCTAAAAATGGTCTTGGAACAGCCACTTAAACTTCAAAGACAGATTTACAGTAAACTCTAAATTATAAATAAAAAGAACAGAGGAAAAGACACTACTTTCGTGGCCTGTAATAAGTGTACTTCACTAACCAAAAGAAAAAGGAAAACAGGGGCAGTAGCCACACAAGGGCTCTGCAGTACTGGTGGAGGCAAATCACTGCTGGCTCAGTATGGGAGAGGCTGCTGGCAGGAGACGTGTGTGCCATTTTTATCTAATCATTCACAACAATTTGTCCTTTCCACAAAACTTTATCAAGAACATTTGCCTTAATGGATTTCTAAGCAGATGCTGGAGATTTTTCACAGAAGATGAGCCTAAAATTTATTCTGAAAATGAATTATAAGAATGGCATTCATCTTTTTAAGGAACTTTATGAGTCTGCTCAGATGTTCTCAGGCTAAATATAGAAAACTAAAACAAACAGCTTGTTAACTCACTAAAAGCTAGAAATTATTCATAGAAATCACTTGAGGAAGAGTTTCAACAGTAATTTGGGAAAACAGTCGAGTCTCCCAAATGATCTTGCAAATAGAATGATGATAAATTCATAAGGTAAGATTAATTATTTTTTGTGAATTATATTCTCAGCTGTGGAACATAATTTCTAAAATCAGGTTCAAGTATTAGCTAGTATCTCTCTGGATTAAATGCTAAATCCAGATCTTTATGGTTACTAATTAATTCTTGACAGTTCGATACACGGTTTGGAATAATTTTCTTTAAATCTATAGTGGCTTTAAATGTGAATTTTCTGATGAAATATCTTTCTATATCTCTCTCTCTATTCTGAGAACCTAAGTATGGTCAATAAATTTGAAAAATAGAAAGATATACATGTATTTCTTCTGATTTCACGGGGATTTTAGCACGTGTGAGAGTTTCTGTCTTACACATAAATACAGGCTAAAAATGACTGAAATGGAAGAATTCTTAAAACAATGTAGAAGAATGTACATGAGATGTTTATGTTTTAGGAGACTATCAGCGTTGCTTTTGGCCTCTGTGGGATATATTGGTTTACTATAGATTTCTTCAATCCTAAATTAAGACATCTCAGCTCCTTTCCTATCTGTGTCCTCTGTCCTTCAGATATTGATGTCAGAGCCTGGGAAACTGTTACAGAAAGTAAAAGTCTGGCTCCAGGAATACTGGAATGTTACTGATCTCATAGCTATCCTCCTGTTCTCCGTTGGGATGGTGCTCCGTCTACAAGATCTGCCACTCCGGAGTGATGGCCGAGTGATATACTGTGTGAACATCATTTACTGGTACATACGGTTGTTAGACATCTTCGGAGTAAACAAGTATTTGGGACCATATGTTATGATGATTGGGAAAATGGTAAGAGAAGTTGGTGTACTCCTGTGTTTTACCAGTGCGTTACTGACTCAATGTCTTTGGCCAATGACATCAAGCAGATTTATCTGTATCTTTGCTACACATTAGCCGTTTCATGTAAGCTAGAGATCTGCGTCTTGCTGAACTTACTTCTCTTCAACTAGTTGTAAGAGAGGGTGGTTCGTTAAGGTAAAAAAAAAAAAAAAGTATTTGGTACCTTGAGACTCTCAAAGAAACTGCGTTGTACTAGGCATGGTATGTTCAAAACTGCAATGGTTATGATTAAGACTGTGACCTTTCTGTAGTTTGCTCCGTATCTATATGTTCTTCCATCTTTCCTGTTCAGATGTGTCCTTGTGAGATGAGAAATCCCTCTGTAGCCTCTGTCCCCTGGCCACATCACACAACATGCAGGAGTATGAATAGTTCATGTAACAGTAATGCATACAGAGAGCAAATGCACATGGGAGATATTTGCTGCCAGATGTATAGTTAGTCTTTTGGCTTTTTCTTTTGACTTTTCAGTAGAAATGTTGCATTAAAGCAACATTTTGCCTGTATGAGTTAAAGAGAATGGCTGAGTTTATAGATGCACATGTATATATCCCTGGTATTTGAGTTCCTGCACATGTAGCTAATATACATGCTTATGTTATATATGTGGTTATGAAGCCTTTGTTGTGTAAATGGAGTATCAGCTTTTCTAAATACAAATATGATTGCTCTCTGATTGCTATGTGGACAATAATTAGCAAGTACAAACAGGCTGTCTGTTGTGTTTGCCTTACCATGGCTCTTGAAGAAAAGACTCAGCCACCCTCCTTCCTCACCATCATAGGAAAAGGACTAAAATCCCTCCTTGACACTACATTAGCTGCAACAAGCTCAGTGATTCTAAGCAGGTATAAAATTGAAATGCAAAATATATGTCTAGTTAGGCTTCCTACCCAACAAGTGACTGAAAAAACGTTGTCTTAACTCTTCAGTTTACCAGCTTTCAGCTCCAAACCCACAGTGGTGGGTTTGACAAAGAAATAACAGCTTAGTTATTATATATATATATAATGACATTATAATATATATCTT
>NW_008607634.1:34484-35735 GCF_000691845.1 Merops nubicus | reverse complement strand
ATATATCTATTATATATATTATGTATTGTTATATATATATTAGTTATTAAAAGGAAGTGGTTGTTGAATCATGTCCTGCAAACAGGTTTTTGAAGTGTGCTACCTTCTTTCATGAAAGTCAGTAAGATGTTGATTGGAGGGATTTTGCAGAGCTCCAGAGTACTGAGATGAAAATACTCAACAATTCTTGCTGGAGGATGCAGTAAAAGGACAGCAGGACAAAAGAAAAGACCAAAGGGAAAACACTACATTATCATCTGTTTCTTTCCTGCTTCATCTGAACTATGTACTTCAATGAAGGGATTTGTGGTGACTGGGACTTACACAATACACAGTGTACAAAAGTCCTGGAAAACAATTACCCTCCTACTGTATTGTATTTTTCACAGGTGCCATGCACAAAAAGTTTCAGAGCTGTGGTGCTAGTAAGGGCAGTCCTAAAACCAATTCAATAATAAACAGATTGGCCATAAATAAAAAAACTTCTAGTATTCAGTGCTGTGTATAGCTGATAGAAGCCCAGGGGCTTCACCAGCAGTATAAACACTGGTTTATTTTTCTCCTGGGGTCAACACAGAAAGGAAGTGCTTGAAATCAGCAAAATAATATAATTTCCATTCTTTTGTCTTCCTCACATGTGTACAACAAATCAAGCCTCACTCCATTTTCTGTGGAAAACAATTGCAGGAAAATCACCAGCCTCCACAGGTTCAGCACCAGCTCAGGTGGTGTTGAATTTAGTTACTAGAGTGCTCTGAAGGTGTGGGCAACTGTTAAAGGAGGGAAATTCTTCTATTTTGTGCCTTCCTGTTATTTGAATTTCATACCTCATCCAACTTTCCATGCACTCAGCAACTCTGACACTTGCCACACATTCAGTTGCCCTACTGGTTAGAGTTACCAAAATTTGCTTCTCACATCTATTTTACAGCCAAGTTATTCCCCTGTGTAGTGTCCAGCCCATTTATATCTTACACAGACTTCCCTGGGAGCTGCACCTGCTTGCTTCAGGATGCAAGAGGCTCCCATGTGCATTTTCGTTCAAATCATACGACTGTTTACCTCCTTGGGAATCTGTCTGTTTCTTTTCATGGTCTTGCAAGTACCAATCAGTACTATGGAGAATACCAATATGGTTGTATGTATTTCTACAGAGTAAGCCCATCACATATATTGTGTTCCTCAACAGATTGCATTTTACACCTGAGCTTTTTTCCTGAGCTTCTATTGTGAGTAAATTTTGGACTCAGG
>NW_008607634.1:23892-34453 GCF_000691845.1 Merops nubicus | reverse complement strand
TTTCCAACTTTCCGCCTTCCCAGTGCTAAGGAACTTTCCCTTCCCCTGTCTCTATGTTGTATCCAACAAAATAGGTGTAATAGATTTTACCCCCAGGCACTGTGAACAAATATGCAAGTGAAATTGAGCCAGAGTCAGGAATGGGCTTGAGAAATTTAAAAGCAATGGGCTAAAGCAAAGGTAAAGATTGGAGGAGGAAGCTGAATGGCCAAGTTTATTATTATCTACTAATTTCAGTAACAGAATATTTACATTGCAATGTGCTTTTGTGATCCCTGTGTGGTGATAGATTTACTTCCCTTTCATCTTGAAATCACTGTGGCACTTCATGAGAGTCAGAGGTATGTCAGCTCGCTTGGTGTGTGGAAATGTCTACTTTTGCTTAGCTTCTGTGCAAATAAAAAAGGGGAAATCGAGACAGCATGTTTATAAAACTGTACAACAGTTCCTTATTTTATCACTTTTTGAGGAAGACTATTAATGAGTTCTTCAGAATGACTGAAATGGCCATTGTCTTCTTAAAAAAGCAATTGTACCTTGACCTTGCAGGTCAAAGGGCCTGATCCAATGCCCATTAGAATCAGTGGAAACTCACCCATCTATTTCACTGGATTTCAGACAAGCTACTGATGTTTCAGAAAGACAGCCAACTGAAGGAGGGGAAAGGGCAGCTTGAACAGAGAATAGCACAGAAAACTTGCAACATGAGGTCAAACTTGTGTGAGTCCTGATCAAACACACTGGAAGCATTTAAGAAATTTTCTTAAGTTGCCATCAAATACTTATTATTTGATTGCTTTATAATTTAAAATAGGTATTATAATAGCTCATACTGTGTTATATACTTCTATCTGAAACAAAGTTTCATCGGAATAGAAAGGAGGGGCCAGGTTTCATCTTCAAATTCCTTCCTGAAAAGCAGTAAAAACTAAATGTAATTATGCAGCTTTCCCATTTCAGAATGCTCTCTTCAATCAGTTTTTTTTTGAGATTAATGCTCTGAATAACATAGGAATGTTGGTACTGTACTTCCTGGTTTTTAATTCTTTAAGGCATTTATTTTCTTCTCTCATATCCCCAGGTTTTTTCTTTCTTTTCTGAATTTTTTATGGACCTCAAGACTTTTGTTTTTCCTTGCCTTTTTTCGCTTGTTCCCAGTTCCTTCTTTCCAGCTCCTTGAGTCTCTCCTACCAGAGCCCTGCCCTACAAGTGTCTTTCTCCTACAGCCTCTCTCTCAGTAAATATGAGAATATCCTTTTCTCTTTGCTCATCTGTTGTGTTACTTTGACCTCAGGGCTCTCTCCTTGTGTTTTAAGACTGAAGAACCCCTGCAGCAGTGCCAGGTCTATCTGCTGCAAATGAGTCCCTTCTTCACCAGCTCCTGTCCTGAACAACCCTGCTTTTGAGCTGCAGCAAGTCCCCCGTGGAGCAATAAGGCCACCAGTTGAGGGTCAGGTTGGTTGCACAACTGCCTCATAGGGAAGGGAGAGTACAGCTGAGCCGGAAAATGCGGAGAGTGAAGGGATTAAAACTCGTAGGGTGTAGAGGAGTTTTGGGTCGAGTTTCAGCCAGAGACAAAAGTTACACCCAAAGCAGTTAAAAATAGCTCTGTAGTAACAAGCCTTATATCTAAAGACCCATAAGTAAACCTGTACGTAAAGGTTTTAAAGGGGGTTTTAGCAGGGACCTCAAAGGACGCCTCATTTTTTTCACATTTATTTTGGGATATAATGCATCACTGCTCTACCTGCTTGATAACAATTGCTCTGCTCTCAGGAAGGTCTCTTCTAGCACAGCTCCTCTTCTAATTTCCAGCCTTTGTTCAGCACCTCTTAGGATTGCTGTCCTACTTTTTCTAGGAACATTTTGAATGGGTATGCACTGTTTACAAGTACTAATTGAAATCTTCAATTAGTCTTCAGCAATGGAGAATAATGGAGTTGAGTGTCTGTGTTATCTACATTTATTTTTTTTCATGTGGCCTTTATCATACTCCCCCATCAACCTGATTTCTAGTCCAGCCAGTATCACAGCTTTCCTCTCTCACAGGTTATCACCACGGTGTCCCTTATGTTGCAGTAACAGGCTGTTCTGCCACCCGTTACTCCTTATGTTAGATGCAGCTTTCTTCCTTTGCTCCAAGACAACAACTACCAATGAGTAGAATAATCCATGTCAGCCCTTTTGTTTTGGTACAGTTACCACTAGTTGCCTATAAACAATACATCATCTCATGACCCTTGCCCAGACCAGGCTGCTGATTCCAGTGAACCTGGAAAATTCTTGTTGAGGCAACTGGTGTGACCAGGTGGCATCTTGTGTTTTCAGCCTATTCATAACATTTAAATTGTTCTTACAAACAACACTGAGTAAAATCAAGGGCACAGTAGTACCGCTTCACTTCTTTGAAAATTAAATTTGTTGTGTGTGAAATTGAGAATGACTTTTCAAAATTTGTTTTGAAAATACTGTTTATGAGATTTACAAACTTTTTTTGCAGCATATAATAACAGGAATGTGGGCAAATAAGTTCCTCTAATTCTTGTTCCTTCTCTCTCTGTTTCTCTCTCTTTTCCTGTCATTACATTCAGATGATTGACATGATGTACTTTGTCATCATCATGTTGGTGGTTCTGATGAGCTTTGGTGTCGCAAGACAGGCTATTCTCTTCCCCAATGAGGAGCCTTCATGGAAGCTGGCGAAAAACATTTTTTACATGCCTTATTGGATGATCTATGGGGAAGTGTTTGCAGACCAGATAGACCGTAAGCAAGTTTATGATTCTCATACTCCAAAGTCAGGTATCCAACTTTGATCAGATGATGTCCTATTAGACTGTGTGTGTGCTCAATAAATGGCTCAGGCTAGAGGAACTCCTTCATCACAGAGAATGGTCACAAAAATATTTTTGCAGCTAATACTGGGGTGTCGGTTTCAGAACATGATTCTGGCATCACTTCACAGTTATTTAACCAGAAATCTATAATGCTAAATTATCTTGCACGTAAAGAATGTTTTAAATGCCATCTGTTCCTCTTTTGGAGCTGGATAACAGGGATACCCTCCCAGGTATCCACCTTGAGTTCATTGGTATACCTGGGGACATAAAACATCCCCTTTTTTTTTTTTTTTTTTTCTCATCCATTGGTTTGATTTTAGACCCAAATACTTTTTACCTAACTTCATAGTGTGCATCCAATCTAATAACACTGAGTTAGACCTTCAGCTCCTGCACTTCATGAGGATCTAATCCAATGTGTTTTCTTTTCTCTTTTACCTACTCCCTGCAACCACCTTTAGGTTAAACCATGTGATGTAAGTCTTTGGGGACAGTAGATCCATTCTTAGAATTTTGTTATATTTAAATATTGGAAGGCAAGTCTTCACTCATGTCAGTGCAAGCAGAATGAGAGGCAGTATTTCTTATACTGCCTCCTCAGGATTCATTTGGCTGGTGATCAGGAAAATGCCAGTTTTCTATTTAAATTAAACCTCCTGGTGCCACCTGGTGCATTACACCAAAAGAGAGGGTTAGTAATGAGAAATGATGCAGTAGATGAACAAACTAAGAATCCCAAACAATACATCTTTAGCAAACACTGACATGCAACTGATGTTCATCATTCCTACTTAAATATGTGCAAACGTTGGCAGCATTTAGAAGTGAGTATCTTTTCCAGTGGCAGATGGCATCAACTGAAGCTCTGTTTAGGGTATTCCTTTGTATCACCTGAGGAAGGGGCAGTGTTTTCAGCATTTATCTTCTGCTTGTTCAGAATTGACCAAGTTTGAATAGAAAAAAAGTCGTGATTTCTCCTGAGCTGGTTAAGGTAATAAATGTATCTATATAGCAAATAATGAACCCCAATCTTAACAGCGTTTCAAGTGGTCAGATGTATACATATCACATGGCAATATTTCAGCAGTTCCATGTTCACATCTTCCTTGTGGTTAAAACTGAACCATTACTGTGGATACAGATGAAACCTATTTCTTATGTTTACTTCCCACTTTTTTTTCAGAGGCAGCATGGCATGCAAGGAAGTAAACAAATACCTAAAATCACAAGCATTCTTGCTGAGTTTAGCTTTTTACCCAATTCCCTCATTTTTATCCTTTTTCTTTTCCACAATTCATTTCATTCCAAAGACATAACAGCTGGGAGTATAAAACTTCATCTTGCACCAAAAGCACAATAGAGGGATAAAGCTTTATCCCTTTAAACAATGGCTTCCTTCCACAAGCAGAGTTCTGTCTGTCCCTCTACATGTGGCCATTTATTGATATCGTACCAAGTAACTATCGTAGTGCAACAAACATAGTAATTGGCTGAATAAAAAGTTCTTGGTATTTTTTTCATGAAGTGCTGATTATAGTTTAGAACCCTGAAACCTGAGAAACTAAAGTGTTTTTGTATGAAGCATGGCTTTTTAAGTACAAAAAGAGGGTGGCAGGCTCCATACCCTTGCATGAGGATTTAGGGCTAGTCTCGTGTGTTATTCAGATGTTCAACATTTAAACCTTGCAAAAAGATGCAGCAGCATAATTACATTTTAGGCTCAGGGAAAGCAAAATTCCTGATGGTTTCAACTCCAGCTGTAAGTGTAGATATGTTGCTGTTCTATCTGTGCTAAAGAAGCTAGTAGTTGTGGCAAAAGTGATGATATCAAAATGAAAAGCAGCAGCTAGTTCCTCCTTCCTGAGAGAGAGGTGATGCAGGGAATTAGAATCTGCCACTCTTTCAGCACAAAATATGTCCAATGTGTCATATCTGTCTGAGGATTGGTTATCTCAAAAATGTTACCTCTGGAATAGCCTGGGAGGATGAGCAAATAGTTGGTAATGTTGTTATGCAATCAAAATTATCTGATTGGCACCCAGAAGGTTTACTAGTACACTTGTATTTTTTCACTGTTTGGAAATTTGTTGTTATATATATTTTCCGAGTTGTTCTAAGCTAAATCAGCCACTGTATTCATGTTAAGAATGCTACAGTGTTTGTACAATCTCAGCTAAGATATACATGTTCTAAAATGTTATGCTACATTTACACTGCAATTGAACTTTACAGCTTAGAGCAGATATTTTTTGTTACTATTATTTTAAACCAAAAGGCTTCTTTGTTTCTGTTTCTTTATATTTTCATTATATTTTTTTTAATATTGCTACATAATTCACAAGTCTGGGATTCAGCAAAAGTGCTGATCTTGTAGGTGTGTGTATTTATCTGAACCACACTCCTAGAATTATCCTACTGTCTGAGTAAAGGTACAAAAAAAAAGTATGCTACTCTAAAATTTCCATTTTGCTTTTCTTTCTTTTCATTTTCTGTTAATTTGTGAAGCATGCCATTAGGGTTGATCAGATGCTATGTCTGGATCCATCTCATCAGGTGGCAGCCTGTCCATTCAGTGGGTCTGCTCTGATTTTTCTCTCAACACACTGCACTGTTAAAACACTAACTAAATGCATCACTCTAAAATAATGCGTAGTACACATGTACATTTTTTACTCATCATTTCTGTATTAATTTCATTTTTAAAATACATATATTGACTGGAGGGTGCATTAGTGTCCTGTTAGCGTGTGATCTCATCTTCAGCTCAAAAGTGGGGACCGAATTATATTCTCTCCTCTGGGAGTGTGTACACACTATTTCATGGTGTTGTGCATTATCAGTGATGTATATCAATAACTGTATCTCTACAAATTCCTATCAACTAGTTGGGGGGGGGGAAGGAGGAGCAGGGTAAAAGTAAATCTTGTAGAGCTGTGTTCAGATTTTCAGGTACATTCAACAGAAAGAGGAAAACTGGTCTCAGAGTAGTTGCTCTCAGACTGACTGGTCAGGGAACCAGTGGTGGTATGTGCAGCTGTCTCACTTTTAGGCTGCCTTTCCTACTCCGGCTGAGCCTTGTGCTGCCACATGGATCCCATTGGGCCAGCCACTTAGCTGCTTTAGTGAATATGTGTCCAAAAGGAAATCCACAAATGCTGTAAAGTCTCTCCCTCAGTTCTCCTCACTAGCCTTGGCACTATTCCTGGCAATTTTAGCCAAAAGATTCACAACATAGTTGTAAACACATGCAAAGAACTTCGTTTCCACCCTACCTCTCCCTCCAGAATCCTATAGATACAGAAGTATATCTGAAACTACTGAAGAGGAAGGGATTGTTTAGGGAGTGAGTTTGCCTGGTAAAAAAATGCAGATAGGTAACATAAATCACAGCATAAGAAATGGCAGTAGGAAATCAGCAGCATACCTCACATTTTCTGATATTCAGAATGCACAGCACCTGAGAGTGCTCTTAGGCAATTCAAGTTTGGGTGTTTTGCTTTGGGCTAGTTTTCAGATTTGCCTGGTGTTTCACATCAGATTTGCATCTGGATTTTCTTTCTAGCTAACAGTATTTCTGGTACCATCTGGAATATGAGGATCAGTCTGAGTTGTGTATGTTCCCCGTGCCTACTCCCTTATTGGAAAAACCTATATAGTTTAAGAGAAAAATGTGGGGTCTCTTTCTTTTTCACTTGTGTTGGAGGAGTGCCAAGTAACCGGAATGTTTCAGTTGTTTCAGTTTCAGAAAGTTGTTTCAGAAGATGAGAGATGTTTATACACAGGTTTTAACTATCCGATGAACTTATGAGGAAAGCATAACTGCTACAAAAGACTTCTTGAAACTCTTCACGTTTCTGAGTCAGATTTTTTAAGTTCTTGAAGGCTTTTTATTATAAATGAAAATTTTATACTAAATTCTATATGATCTTAGAGTTTTCCTGATTTTCATGTCTTCATAGGAGCTTCCTGTAAGTACTGTAATTTGCAGAATTATAACAAACAGAGCAGTTTTGCACAAAACAGAATATATCATATGGGGGGTGGGGGGTTACTTCTTTTCCTTTTTTTTAAATCTGTATTGCAGCTCTGCAGAACAGGCAATATTTTTAGCATTGTTAGACAAAGACGGAGGATAAAATTAGTGCACAGCCTACACACCAGTTTGAAAGTTTATCTTGGCCTGAGTTGCAGTAGTATTTTCCTTCCTAGCAATCCTCTTTATATTTTGGGTTCCATTTCATTGAATATTTTTTATGTGGGGAGGAGGAGGAGGAAGAGGAGGGATGAAGCACTAGAAAGAAAAAGAAAACTACAGAGATTTTATTAAAATACCAGAAGATTGGGGAGACACTTCAAAGACATTTTTCATGTGGCTGAGAGCAAGAAGGAACATGTAAGGTCATGATGCTGTAGTTAAAGCAACTTTTTTAAGTAATGAGGTACTGTTCAATTCCCTGGATGTTTCTGATGATGAACAGAGCAATGGTGTGAGATTCAGAGATCCCAGAGTTCAGTATTTTCTCTGTCAGTGAAGAAGTGGACAGCCCTAGGCTGGTCGCTTAGCCTATTTTCAATATTTGCCAGCCTGGCAAGTTGGTGAGGTTGCTTAGGTATTTGATTTAAAAATTACAGAATGCTTTCAGCTCCCTTGGGTTCACTGAAGATCAAAATTGGAAGGTGACTACACAAGGTGATAAAAGTGCATTTAAAATGTGCAGAATTTAATTTTTAAAAAAATATATGTTTTTTTTTGTTAGTTAATATGCACTTACTGATGTCCTTATTCTTTAGAACTGTGCTTATATGATCCAATTCCACAGTTTCTTGGAATTTCAAACCAACCAGCGTGTACTGTAAAAGTTGCATACATTTTTACATGAGAAGATTTCATCAAGGCAAAAAGCTATGTGGTAACAAAGCAGTTCAGCTATGTACTTTCCCTTCATTATTTCACACAATTACTTTGGAAGGGTGCAGCTTGCAGGAGGATTATGATGCAGAAATTTATAAGCATTGTTTCCCAGGCCCTCCACCCAATGTACGTTAAAAATGAGCAGTGCCCATGTCATGACAGTAATTACAACAGGGAAACAGATTTTTCTCGAGCAATGCCACTACTTTAGGCATCAAGCACACAGAGACATGGGTTGTTTGCTTTGCAACTATTTTCTGGCCAGGAAAGAGGAAGGGTTAGGTATGTTGCAGGAAAAGCCCATACAGGAACCTGTAAATGAGAGCCATGAATGATAAATAAGCATAGGAAGAGACAGGAAAAAAAGAAACAAGATGCAAAAAATATGTTCATCTACAGATGTCAGGATGCAATATTTGAAAGCTGAGTGAAGTTAATGTTTGTCATTGAAATTAAAACTCTAGCCATTCATTATTTTCTAAAGCCTGGGATCAGGACATAATGTCCAGCCTTTATCCAATGGCCTGTAGGTATCAGACTTATTGACCTTTTCCATTACCTGAAACAGGCAGAATTCGCTTCAGTACTCTGTATTTTTTGGTATAGCAAGGTTGTAATGTAAAAAAATGAGTATGTTTTAATACATGTTAAAATTGTGCTTTGAAAAAGTTTATCATAATATGTTACTGCATGTACTACAAAAATTACTGCATTTCTCCAAACAGAATTAAAATGGTAACACTGTGTTACACATGAAAGGTAGGTGCAGATCCCTCAGGGGTGAGGCACCACACTGGGGGAGTGAAAGCTGTGGCTTTATGGAAGGCCTGGCATTACCACAGTGGGAGCCCCGGGACACTGGTGCTCATCAAACAGGGACCTAATGCAGTGGAGCCCTGCTGGGGAGTGGAGCTCAAGAGAAAGCACCACAGGGGTGGATAAGAAAACTCGTGGTGATCAGCGAATCATACATATGCTGTTTTGCTCACTAGCAAACTCCCTGGTGTAATGCAGGTGCTGTTGTCTGAACTCTGAGATCTGCATCTGGCCGTCAGGTTGGTGCCTGTGCAGGGATACAGGGGGGTGGGAAGGAGGTGAGCTACTCCAGGTTACCGAAACACGGAGATGAGGCATGCTTGGGACTGTACCTACTGGTGGGGGAGCCAAACTGTCCCAGGTTACGGTGACAAAGTCTTCTCACCCCCTAAAAACAGAATTCTGATTTCTTACATGTAAACAACCATCTTCATTATCTAAAAAGAGTATCATTGCTACTTTTAGCCTCCAGCCAGAGTCCTCTGTCCTTTTTCACAGAGAAACCTCTGCTGCTGGTTTCCTGGGAGTAATTATTTTAAGCATTAAATTAAATGGTTTTAATTAAGTTATATTAAATTATGTAATAATGGGCAGAAAAAAAAGCTTTACAGTTAATGTTGTAGTTTAAAGATGGAAGAAGATGTGCAGTGATGTGCAGTGGAACACAGGTTCCTGCATTTTGGACACATATCATACATTTTGTTATTCAGCTGAAGATGTGAAGATTAAGTGATGGCTGAGCTCTCCATAAAGTAAGACATAAGATTATTATTCCTTTGTTACTTAAAAACTGTTCCCACAACTTCACATGCAAAAGAGAAAAACTTTTGGAAACCTACAGGACAAGCCAAACGTCTATGCCTGTATAGAATAGACTGTGGGAACTTGTCTGTGTAGGAAATCTGATTTGACCATCATGGTGTGGCATAAACTGACAAGAATGCACTAGTGGTATTCTAAATACTCTGTTGTAAGCAAATAAAGCTGGAGAAATCATTTTTGTCTTAGCAGTTGTCAAAGTTGATTTTTTTGTTAAATTCTCTTTTCTAATGGGGGGGGAAAGGATACTAGAATTGTAACCAGACTTTGAGCTCACTGATCTAAGGTTTAAAATACATTTTTCACCCATTTCTCTCTTTGCCACAAAAGGCATTATTTTGTCTGTTCTTCAGCACACAAATGGACAACAGGTTTCATCAACTGATAGAGTGATTGTTCCATTACTGGTGAAATCATGACGGGTTTCAGTGCTGTGTTGGACTTCGTAGCTCTGAATCAATTTTTGAGCAAGTTAGTGTTTCCACACAGAAATGTAAGTCTCTCATTGAGACTTGATACCAAGAGGTATTGAATGTCCCAGTTCCTGCTGGGTGAAGGCTGAGTGCACATAGCCCAACACTCAGAGCAGATCACAGATGGCGTTTTGAGTGTCTAAATGGAATCACTGCTTGGATTAGTGCAGGAAGCATGACATCAGCACTAACTTAAAACAATCTGCAAGGTGATGCTTTCTGAGAAATAAAGACTTGTTTACTGTCAGTCTGTTCCAGTAATAAAATGTACATTTGTATGTAGAGAGGACTAATAACACCATGGACCAAAGACAATAGAGCTGTTTGTAAAAGTAGTATTGCTTGTATTTGGCTTTGCCATTTCTTCTTCCCTGTGTTGAATACTTGGGGAGAATTCTTTCTTGAAGCTGATGTACCATGTGTTCTTCTGTCCCATATGGCTACACTATTTCTATATGTAATAGCCTAACAGCTATATGTAGTACCCAAAACCAAGTACCCAAATCACATATAATGTGATACGAATGCCATACAGACACCCACAGTCAAACTCCATGATCTTTGAACCAAGGTCAGAAAGACATTTTTGAGAAGTAGTAGTTGTTATTGAAAATCACAGATTTGTTGACATAGGTGGAATTGTACAAAACATACAGCACTGGCAAACTTTATTGTCCCTGAAGTCAGTGGGAAACTCCCAT
>NW_008607634.1:3344-23877 GCF_000691845.1 Merops nubicus | reverse complement strand
GAGCCAGTGCTGAGCACTGTGAAAATTCCTTGCTTAAACTTCTTTTTGATGGGAACAAGGTGAAGCTAGATATAGTGCCGCACAAAATTTGCTAAGATGTTTTGTATATGTAAGCTGCTTCTTCAGTTATTTTCTTGAAGAGCTAATTACAGAGGTACTTAGGATCACAAGGACTGAGGCTAAAAAGACGTAAACTGAACAGACACTTGCAAATACAGATCATCTGCCAGAGCGCATGAAAGCATGTAAAAAAATAAGCAAAGAAAACTATTTCACAACGTTTTCCCTCTCCTTGCTTCAGTTCTGCAATATTAATATTGAGAACATTTTGGATCCAAAGTATTCAGGGAAGAAACAGGTGGCAGCTCTGCTGCCTACATGTCCTTTTACCTGTTTAGTAAAGACTCGGTAATCTTCCCCACTGTTTCTAGGCATGTAGTCAAAAGTCCTTAATAACAGTGGGTCATTATGACTATGTCCCAGAGGGTTGCAGGGCAGTGCAGTGCACAGCAATAAATGTCTACTTGATAATTTATTTTCATGTACTTCTTTTTCCTTATGCTATTTATCACATCCCTCTACATCACTCAAAAAAGACCAAGCTTTCATCATTAAAAATGTAATCCATAAGCCTTTTTCCAGGATTAAACATTTTTATCATTTTATTTGCACAGCCACTAATTACTGCCAGAATACCATGATATTTTAGCTATATGCAACCAGGCAGATTACTCACACCATGCCTGTCTCCTGCAGTTTCTGAGGGGAGTATCTTTGTATTCATGGCAAACAATGCACAGTAACAAGAACTTCTGCTTGTAAAATCTGTGATATCAGGAGCAGGCTTCTTGAGGGGAGCATCAATGCCACTGTTTTTTGGAAGCTACTGCTTTGACAGACAGGCATTTATAAATATTTAAGTATTTCTGTAAGAGGCACTGAAAACATAAGATTCATTCCCATTTTGTGCCTTTTTTTTTCTTTTTTTTTAATTTTCGTTCCCAGCTCCTTGTGGTCAAAATGAAACCAGAGAAGATGGCAAAATAATCCAGCTACCTCCCTGCAAGACAGGGGCATGGATCGTTCCTGCTATCATGGCCTGTTACCTTTTGGTTGCAAACATCCTTTTGGTGAACCTTCTCATTGCTGTTTTTAAGTGAGTGGCAAATTGCAAAGTATGGACTCTGGGGGGACGGGGGGTGGTGGGGGAGGAAGTGTGGACATTATTCACAGCCTAAGAAGGCGGCTAAGCTGAAGACTTTGGCTGAGATCCAATGTCAGAGGATGTGATGATGAAAGAGCAAAAGAGGCAGTAGCTTGTCCCCAGGGAATGAGGGAAATGCCAAGTTCTTCACATTGTCTCATTTCCAAGGACAGCCACCTGATGGGAATCAGGGCAGAGAAGCCAAAAAATGTAAAGTTCAGTTACGGCATCATTCACTTCTGATACAGAAAACAAGAATAAAAGTACTGTCCTGTCTCATTGCGTTGTTGTAAGACTCAGTAGTGGTACAGAACAGGCATACACAGTAGTAAGATATGTTGAAATGGCTGATTGCCACTGTGCTTTGCTGAAGCACAAACTTATTAATTTCTTTGGTTCTCCTTCCTCTCTTTGTTACAAGGAAACATTTACTGCTGTTACTGAAATGTGTCTAGTTAAGCTGCTTTCATATCATCTTTGGTAAAATACCCAAAACCATTTCAATCTGATGTTATTTTCCTCTTCTTGCTTACTAGCAATACATTTTTTGAAGTGAAATCCATATCCAACCAGGTGTGGAAGTTTCAAAGATACCAGCTGATCATGACGTTTCATGAAAGACCTGTTCTCCCACCACCTCTGATCATTTTCAGCCATATGACCATGATATTCCAGCACCTCTGCTGCAGATGGCGGAAGCACGAAAGTGACCCAGATGAGAGAGACTATGGATTAAGTAAGCCTTACACAATTTACAGAGTGGGACTTGCTAGTACCCAGTGTCTGACGTGAATGAAGGCTGAGTCCAGCACCTTGGTAACCTTTCCATCAGAGAACTACTGTTAACTGCAAAAATCTTACCTGAGTCAGTTTTACCTGTATTGCCCAATCCTTAGTTCTCAAAACCCTAAAGAAACTATGTTCCGGGAATTTCTGGGGTTGTTCCCCACTTTGTTTTTCAAAGCAAAGGGGTTTCTTTTGCTGCTGCAAGAGGCCTGTTACTGCTGCAGTTCTTCTAGTCCATCACATATTCAGATCCATTCTATTTCTGAAAATAGAGAGGGAGCATTCCTACTTTTGGAGCAAACAGCACATACTTCCCCCCAACACACTTTCTGTCTAGATAAGATGAGAGATGGTGAGAAATAATTATTTTGAAGACATATGTCCTCTCCATGACACTGACTTAAATTGAAGTAGTTTCTCCAGATGCCTTAATGTGAATCCCCATAAGCATGGTGGAAAACCTGTCAGATTATTTCGATGACACTTTCTCTCCTCTTCTCTGAAGTTCTTCAAAGTAGATCTCCACCTCCCCCAGTGTACATGACAGACACATAGAGCTAAGGGATCTCTTCCCAACATTGGCCCATGCCACAACCCACCTCTCTATAAGAAGGGATCTGGGGCCATGTGATGGCACCAGAGGTGCAAGTGCAACCAATCTGCTCTCCTCCCACTCACATCACACTGTCTGACACAGCCTTTGCTGCTGCTTGCAGATATCAGCTCCTGCCATTTCAAACAGACCCTGCAGCCCCCGCAGTTTGCTAATGTAATTGTATTTGTATTAGGTTACAGGTGGGCTTTGGCTCCCACTGTCTCTCCAGGACCTGACCAGCAGCTGTGTTTAGATCTCATGCAATCAAAATATATTCATATTTGCTTAGCACTTGCTGCTTAACTGTTTCCATCTCCAGAAGCATATATAATTGAAGCCACTAATTTGGTAATTAGCTACATCTATCTGCTTTCATACCAAAATGCTACATAAATTTGAAGCTGGATTTTGAAGGTTTAGTCCATGAATTCCACAGTAAGAACACAGTTAATTTCATGGCTTAATCTTCAACAAATTCACATTTTTCCATTGTTTCCACAGAACTTTTCATAACTGAGGATGAATTGAAAAAAGTCCATGATTTTGAAGAGCAGTGCATAGAAGAATATTTTAGAGAAAAGGATGACAGATTCAACTCCTCCAATGATGAAAGAATCCGTGTCACTTCAGAAAGGTGCACTTTTTTTGTTTATTCTCTCATAAGCTGATCTGGAAATGGTTTCTGTTGCCATTCTCACCCCTCATTTCTTTTTCTTGAAAAGGGAAAAAATTGGGGTATTTTTAAAAGTCTTAACTAAAATGTAGAGCAATAAAAGATGGTGAATTTTTTTTTTTTTTTTTTTTTGCTAAAGTAAATGTTCCTCAAAGTTTTGAAAATGCAACTCTTTTAACCAGTTGTATTAGAACACAGCTGACATAGTGAGAAACACAAATTATTCTTGCATTTCAGTTCTTAAAGCAGAACTTTAGAGCACAAGTGGTCAGAACACAGGGGGAGAGTAAATGAGAGTTTTTCAGTGAAAACTACAGCTTTAGCACTGACCTGCAAGGCATTCAGATAGAGAGTGAGCATTGTTTCAGCATGGCCTCGCTAGGCAAGCTAGTTTCATTGAAAGCAACAGGGATCTTGAAATTACTTTAAAAGGAGCAAGACCTTTCACTTAGCACAAAGAAATGCACAAAGGACACAGGTAATAGGTTAATTTAGTAGAAGTTGGCAGTCTTCAAATTTGTCAGTCCTAAAAATCCCTAAGACTGCCATTCTGCTTTGGTACTTATATGCTTCCATCACGCAGCAGCTGAGCAACAGAGTTAAATATCAAGAACATAGTTTGGTTTTTGATTCATAGCACTGTTACCAATAAATATTTTAGGGCAATGTCCAGTCAGGTAGTCACCAAATTTATGAACCACCGAATATTCCATTCCATGAGTACTCTAACGGAACATGCATAACATAGGTCAGGTGAGTTGTCGTTGTAATTGATCACACAGATTACACAGAACACTCTTCTCCTCATACATGATCTTCTAGCATGGCCCCTGGTGCAGCTATGCCTAAAACATGTTTTCACTAGGCAATGAAACACACTTTTAATTTGGTTTTGAAATAAATCTATCCCAGAGCAGGATTAGCAGATATAATACCCTTTCATCATCTGCATTACTGAAAACACCACTCCTAAAATGCGTATTTTCGAAAAGGGTATTAAAGGGGGAGTATGGTAAGGCATGGAGTGGTTTCCTCACAAAGAATGGCTAAGTAACCCAGCTCTACATGGTCTGTAAGACATAAATGAGGAATGAAATTATAGAAGTCTATAAAATTAGAAGTGCAAGGCAACAGTGAGTAGAAATCAATTGTTTGTTTGCTGTCTCTCCCAGAACAAGATACAGATGAACAACGGATAGTGTAGTAGGAGCCCAGGTTCAAAATAAACAAAAATAGATTATTTTTTAATGCAGTAAGTAGAAGAATAGAGCAAAGGCCTTGATAAGGTCTTAAAGAAGATGATGATGGCAGCTAAAAGTCTGTATGGGTTCAAATGGAGACTAGACAAGCTTATGGAAGAGAAATGCTGTAAGGACTGCTAAATACACAGAGATCAAACTGAGCCCATGAAATGCCTGCACAGAAAATGTTTAGAGACTGGAGACTATAAGGGGGCAAGAATTACATGTGCTTCAAATTAAGACAGTGGGCTCAGTTGATCTGTGGTCCAACTGAGTATCTTTTTTTTTTTTTTTTTTTTTTTTTTTTTTTTTTTTTTTTGTGTTCTGGTAGTCCGGTGGTCAGAGAACTAACCCAGAAATCATAGGTGCAGGTTCAAATCTCCATTCAGGCATAGCTTTCCTTTTGGTGGTCAAGGAAAGAAATGGTATATTTGAAGTCTCTGTAAATAAGTAATCCATCTGGGACCTCCTCTACTTTACACAAGTGCTCTAAGTTCTTGAAAATGAATACATAGCAGTCTGCCTTTGCACTGTGTGCTGGCCCTGTTTTATAGAAAAAGATCCCTTATCTCTATTTTCAGTGAGCAGTTTAAAGCACCTGGTTCCAGAAGAGAGTGCAGGATTATGAATCCTAAAAGAAGATAAGCACCTGAGTCCCACAGACAAATAGTTCTTTGAAAATCTGTTTACCTTAGCCAATAGTGTAATGTGGAAACCAGCATGCCCCAGCTCTATAAAGGAGACCCAGGTAGCTACCCCATCAGGCACAGAGGGCACTCTGAGACCCAAGCACTCTACTAGAACTTGGAGCAATGAAATCTCAAGTGAATGCAGTTCTCATTTCATAATAGCTCTCTTCTTTTCTTGCCAAATCAACTGCAATGATCTACCACACAAGGCAAGTGCAAATACTTCGAAGATCTGAGAAATACTTTAAAGATCTTTGAGGAATCAGTATCATCTAAGTAATAACACACGTTTTAAAAACTGGAGCCCAGATCTGTGATTTTGTCTGCAGTTATGGCCAGGGAAGTATCCCTTGAAGTGTTCTTAATCTAAAATATAAAAATTCCTTTTTATAACCCATGGAACATTCAGATACCTAAAATACACATTTCCATTTTATAGTCTCTATATAGAGATATCTTTGTCCAATTAATAAACTGTAAAACAAAGAAAACAGAGAAGATGCAAGGCTACATGGTTTCTCTTCCAGAGGGGATCTTTTCTAATCACTGTGAAACTTGCAGCTTTCAGTGGCACATTTTGAGCAGCACAGACATGCGTAATATGAATAAAAAAGATTGCACTATTTCTCTTGGTCTGGCATGAAGCCACTAAAACAATCTCTTCAGTAGGCATTTTTTTCCATATGAACAGGTCTCATATCTTTCAAACTCAATGCAGAACCTCTTGTTGATTCCAGATGGAGCAGGATCACATCCTAGTAGTGTTTAAAAAATATATTTTTAAATATTATGTCATCTTTGGTACTATATGGTGTCCATTACTATAGAACCTTAACACTTTGAAGTGCAATTACACTAACAGCATCTGTGTGAATGAAGACATATTATCTTGATTTCACAGATGGCAGGCTGAAGTGCACGGAAATATGTTTGGTTTGGTTTGGTTTGGTTTGGTTTGGTTTGGTTTGGTTTGGTTTGGTAAAAGGGCTGTTAATGAGTCTACCAGATCCAACCACACATGTCACAGAGTGACAGTAAGAAAGGTCTGTGAATCCGCATCATCTCTCTGTGGTCACGGAGTTAAGTGATCTTATGCTCTAGGTGGGAACAAAGCCAGGACAACCCCACGTTCCTACCCTGCAGAAACCACTGCATCTGGGAAAACAGGCTAGCATTCATCAGCAATGGTTTACCAAAAGATCTCAGGCAGAGTACCAATAGCCTGTTACAGGCTTGGGAACTGCTGTCCAGTTTATTTATTTATAATGTGTTTTACTTAAAGCAAACCATTCTACAGTCATCTACAACAAACAGGGTGGATACCCCTGTAAGTGACTGTCAGTGTCTACAGTCTTTGCACCAGCTGATAGGGATTTTGAAGTATAAATGATGCCTTAAAAATGGACATAGGTCTGCAAAGGAACTTGTAAACTTAATTCTAGCATTCAGTTAAGAGGTCTACTTCTCAAAAAGTGCCAATCATTAATTAAGTTATTGATAAACTGATGTGCAAAGGTTAAAAATAAATATAACCAAAATGAATGCCAGCAAAAGCCATCATCTTCCAAAACATAATTTTAAAGTTTTATCACAGGTAATATAAAATCTTTTCCAGGTTCCCAGTTCCTATTTTTTCCCTGGTTACTGAATATTGTCCTCAGATAGTCCATGTTTGTTTTCACTATTAATAATTTTTGAGTTTCAGCAGAATACAATTGATGAACATTTTACACGCAGCCTTCTCTTTTTCTGTTCTCATTCCCATCTGTTAGGATGGCTTGGCACCTTCTCATACTTTGGATAAATCTTGCTGTAAGGAAGAGCACAGGTGCAAAGGAGACATCATACATGGATATTGTGAGATTTGCCAAAAGGTTTATACTATTTTCAAAAAACATGGAAAAAAAAGTCCAAAGCAAAGCTTGGGCATTCTTATTTTTAAATAGGGGTTTAGTTCAAAGCTGTTCCTGAAGGAAATACAGCTCTAGCTATCTATTCACTGAGTGCAAGACAATTAACAATGTGGGAAAGTAAAAAAAAAAAATCTTCACTTATTAAAACTTCTTATGGACCAGATTATGACTGTATTTCTCCAGAACATATTCTCTTATGTCCACAGTGTTTGGCTGATGTGATTTTATCATGTTTCTGGTAGGATTACTCCCAGAGCATGGTGCTGTTCTGCATGATGAATGACTGCAGAGTTGAACATTAATATAAGAAAATTTCACAAATTAGAAATATATGTATTTATTAAAAAATCTTGGAGTGGCCTTACGCAATATGTATTTTTTAAAAAGTGACTGAATTCAGCTAGTAGCTTGGGATTTGGAGGAGATCATTATCATGCCAGCTTTATTTTTGTGAATAAAACTACATAATCAGAGCCTGTCCAGTGTAAATAGATATATGTACATCCCAATGTCTGTGCACATCTGTGGTTACTCCTGTTTTCTGAACACAGACTGCGCTATCCTTATCTTGTTGAGTTTCTATATAAATTTCCCACTACTACCAATGTAATCACATCCGTGATTACCTCCATAGCAACCAACAGACCATGTAACTCAAAAGTCTCCCTTTGTTTTGACCAGCAGTACCACAAGTCTCACACTCTGTGCCTCTGGCACGAGCTAATAGATCATGTTCAGGGAAGGCAGGACAAATATATCAACATGTACCAGCAAGGTATGACTCCAGGTTCATCTTGGGGTGCAATAGTTTGTGTTCAGTAACACTGCACAGGACTCACATGAATCCAGGATGCAGAATTTATCTCTCTATGGAAGGTTCTGCTCATATTTCAGATGTAAATATGTAACCAAGTGCAATAATTCAACTGGCTATGTTTGTATTTAAAAAAAAAATGAAAACAATTGCATTTGTGTACATCTCTCAAAGCAAGAGGAAAACAAACAAACAAACAAACAAACCCCCCAAGACTATCCATTTATCTGTTATAAATTCCTTCCATTTCTTTGACAGGTGGTTTGTGGGGTGAATGATTTTTGTTGGTCATAATTTGAGCATTCTCAAGTAAAATCCAGGAGGTTCCTCAAGTGTTCCATGTACCTCACAGCCCTAAAATGGTGATCTGCTCTTCATTTTGGAGCAGTTGTTACAGAAGATCAATGTGTGATGAGGCACTCAATTATTAGCTGATAAATATTTCAAAAGTTTAATTGTTTTTATGAAATAGCAGTTCAGATAACTAATAATGTGAGGGAAAACCAACTGCTTCCCACATAAACTTCTTTTCTCACTGTAGAATTATGTCCTGTGCTTGCAATAATGTTCAACTGTTTTGCTGTAGAAGCTGCTAGAACTAGAGGTGGACTGGTGCTTACATGATCATAGGAGGAGTCGAATGAGATTCTTTAAAACTACTGGCTCATTTATTAGCAGTGATTACCTGGCCATTCATCTATTGAAATCAGATCACAACAATGCAGCTGCTGCTTCACATTTGATTTTCTGTGCCTGTGCTCTCAAAACTCAGAACCCTCAACAGAAAAAGCCCGTATTTCACAGGAATGTGAGACTCGCTGTAAGGAGCAGCCTCACCCTCTTCCCTCTCCTCTCTCCAGGAAGGTTTCTGTTGCTCATCACCATGAGGCAATCAGACCTCAGTGTTTTACCAACTAAAGTTCTGTGCATTAATTAACAGAGCATTAATGCTGCCCAGTACTCATTCATTACTAATATCTGGTTTTCTTCTGGGCAAGTAAGTGTGTTTATATTGTTGCCAGTTCCAGGTCACTCATCCTGTTGATAAATCAACAAACCATAGAAGAAGATGATACTTATCTCATCAGAGTCCTGGCTATGACTGATAGGGTGCCTATTAATATTTGAGTGTGAATTGCAGGCAGACAGGAAGAGACTTGTGGGAAGTGTGGAAATCCTGCCATTTGGTATTTGCCACTTCTCTGTTCAATTTTTCAGTGTCTGGTGGAAAGGGGAAAAACAGAATTGTAATCTTAAAAATCAGGCAAAGAAACAAAGATAGTTATATAAATGTGTTGCTTTTAATATGTCTTTGGCAGATAATAGAGATCCTTAGTCTACCCTAGGGATGACAACCAGAGGAAATAATTATGAGAAGAATTTTCATATGTGCTAAAGGCAATTTCATTGTGTAAAACTAGAGGACTGCATAAAAATACCTCAGTAGAGATGTTTTTAGAAGCCAGAAAACTGAAATGGTTGAAAGCCAGTGGAATAAATTAGTACACTGTTCACCTTAAAGTTGAAAACATTTTAAAATTAGACAGATCCATAGTATAGAAAAGATATACTGAAGTTTAAATTAGGATCACACATGAATGCTTTAACTTTTTATTTATATATTGTGATAGGTAGCTAATAAATAACTTTAAAATCCATCATTTCAATCCCTGAACTATTAACACAAACTACTCAAAGCACAATTACAGTAATGGAGCAGTCTTGGTGTGCATACCCTATTGCAGGGTGTATTCGGTTTGATCAGTGTCCTTCTCCCTGCAGTTTTTGTGCATAATTTACTTGATATTACTTACATTCAATACAATAGCTGATACTTTTTTTTTCTATAAACCTGAGCTAAAAATTAATCAGAGAATGAAGAAACTATCTCCTTAGGTCCACACAGCACTAGATGGTGTAAACCTGGAGTGTACATCAGGAAGAAAAAAAAGGGGGGGATTACTCCATTTAGTTCCTGCAGTTAACTGTGGTCCTGCCTATGTCATAACTGAGGACAACGTCATGTGGTGGCTCTTCTAAGTGCTATTCATTTGTAACAATCTAATTAGAAATTTTTTCAGCAGAGAGGCAGCAAATCATAGTAACATTTCTGTAGTAAATCCTGCCCCTGGAATAGGGCACACACAGAACCCCGTCTGTGTTATGAAGCAGACACCCTTGGTTTAACGCACTGGAGCAGTTTCCTGAGTGAGTGATATTTGTTTGCTGAACCTCTTTTAGCAGAGTTCTGAAGCATATGAGGTGGTGTACATTTGCTTTGAATTTTAAGGCTTGTTTGTTCCCATTTGTTTTGGTGATCTATTAGCTGAACATCACTGTTTTGTAGAAATTAACCTGTTTAATTTTCCCCTTCTTTAAGGGTAGAGAACATGGCCATGAGACTGGAAGAAGTAAATGAGCGAGAGCACTGCATGAAGGCCTCTCTACAGACTGTTGACATCAGGCTTGCACAGCTGGAAGATATGATGGGACGAATGGTGACTGCCCTAGAAAAACTGACCGGCATAGAGAGAGGTGAGACGACCAAGATACGATCCAGAACCTCATCTGACTGTACTGATGCAGCCTACATTGTGAGGCAGAGTAGCTTCAATAGTCAGGAAGGAAATACTTACAAGCTTCAAGAGAGCATAGATCCCACAGGAGAGGAGTCCATGTCCCCAACGTCTCCTACAATTACACCTCGCATGCGAAGCCACTCTTTCTATGCAACAAGTATGAAGGACAAGTGTGGGTTGGAAAAGCTGGAAAGCATTTTTAAGGAAAGATCTCCAAGCCTGCATCGGGCTATCAGTTCACACTCAATAGCAAAAGAAGTAAAGGTTCCCTTAGCCCCTGCCAGCACTTTGTCAATTGCCCCAGACTCCAGGAGGCCTTCATCTTGTATAGACATCTACGTTTCTGCCATGGATGAGCTGCATTCTGACACAGAGCCTCTCGACAGCTCCATAAATATTCTTGGTACTGGAGAGGCGGCTCTGCAGGCTCACATAGCCTCTTCTATTTTAGCTAACAGTGCGTACATTAGCAGTACACCTGGTGAAAAAATTTCTGGCAGGAGTCTTGATTATGAAGAAACTTCTGGAATAGAAACAAGAGCATTTTCTTCAGAGTATTCGCAAATCACAGAGTGCCAGATCCCTTGGGATTCAGACCCTCCTTTGTATCACACTTTAGAGCGATCTAAAAGCAGTCGTTATCTGGCGACAACTCCATTTATTCTGGAGGAAACACCAATTGTGAAATCTCACAGTTTTATGTTCTCTCCATCTCGAAGCTACTTCAGCAGCCTTGGTGTCCCAGTCAAAACAGCAGAGTACACAAGTATTACAGACTGCATAGACACGAGATGTGTGAGTGCTCCCCAGGCCATCGCAGAGAGGGCCAGTTTCCCTGGAAGTCTTGGGGGCAAAGTGGAGGACTTGGGATGCTGCCACCCAGAAAGAGAAGCCGAACTAAGCCACCCAAGCTCTGATCATGAGGATATTGAGGCCAAAGACAAGAAGGGGGTCCCCGTATCTCCTCAAGATGGCAGTGCTACAAGAACTCTAGCCAACAGCATCCCGCTTCCAAAAATAGAGCGGGCCAACAGCTACTCTGCAGAGGAGTCCAATATGTTGTATGCACAGCACACACGGAAGAGCTACTCCATCAGCGACAAACTTGACAGACAGCGAAATGCAACAGGCCTGCGGAACCCCTTCCAGAGGAGTAAGTCCTCGAGGCCAGAGAGCAGAGGGGACAGCCTGTCCATGAGGAGACTGTCAAGAACAGGAGCCTTCCGCAGCTTTGAAAGCAAGCATAGCTAGGCCAAGACAAAGCTCACCAGCAGTCTAACGGTCATCTGCTCTCCAGTCCGTTTTTCTTAGCAGAATTTAAAAGAAACCCTCATGTCACCCCATGACAACTGCGGCTGGCATTGGCCACTGGTCAAGGGAGCACATTGTCAATCTCAGTATTGCCCACTGAGTTGTAGCATCTTGACCCTGTTGACATTTGCACTTAAGGAAAAAGGGAGGGATGGAAGCTTTACAAAGACTTCAGTAAACAACAGGAATAACAATCCCCCTTTATGAAGCCACAAGAAATAAATTAGTAGGTTCAGAAATCTGCTTTTTATTAGGAGGCATCCTAAGATCTTTGATGTTTATTCAAGTTTTTAGGATGCATGAATCAACTGGCAAAAAGAGAGGTACAAGTTAGATGTTCTAAACTTCAATCATGACTTCTTTTTCATCTGTTTCACCATTGTGAAGACTGATGAAAAGCATTTGTTGTTTCTGTAGGAACTGGCAGCAAACAAACCAAGTCTCCCAAATCCCTTGCATCCCACGCTTGTGGAAATGAAGAAAGATGAACAAGATAATGACCACAGAATTCACTTGTCTCTTTTTGTATCAACTTCTAGTGCCACAAAAAGTTTGTATTTTCAAGAGCAGAAAGGGAAATTAAATGCCTTCTGTACTGCAGCTTAAATGGAGGAAGAATTGGTGTTAATATATCAGGTGACTTCCTGTATAAAACAGGCATTCCAGCTGAACAAGCTCAGGATGAATGTAATTAAGTGGAATAGTATGTATTTATTTTTTTATCACATTCGTCATCAATATGTTGTCTCACTAAATCTAAGGATGTCACAGAACAGTAAGAACAGGGTGATCAGAGCAAAGCACAGGAACCCACTGATCCGCTTAAGTACGTGTACAAATTGGGGACTCTTATGCACCAAGCTGCTATCAGGCTCTTTTTGCTGTTCCACTCGACCTGCCAATTTTTCACATCATTCTCTCACCTAAAAATATTCACCTTTTTTTTTTTTTTCCCCCAAACATTTCAAAATGTACAAGGTTTATCAATCAATCTGAATCTGGATTAATACAATTAGGCTGAAGTTGCTTAAGGGAAATTTTCTTGGCAGAGGACTAGAAACCACTAAAAAATGTATGCTTTTAAGGTAAGTTAAAGAACCAAAGTGAAACTGCAGGTTTCTGTAAACAGCAGAAGCCATCAGCAGCAACTAGGCTTCCACTGTGTAGCAGTGTATCACACAACATGGATTTTAGCAGGATAAAGGATATCTGAATGGTAACGCACTTATGGGTTTTGGTTGAAGACAGTCATAACTCCACTGCCCTTATTCGTGTTCCTAAGGTTCCACAATGTCTACAGCAATTTCAAACATCTCATGAGAAGATATCACAGTGGTCACAGGTGGAAGGGTGTGGAAGATAGGAAAAGGGTAGAGAAGCATAAACTGCAACTGGATCAAATTTTCACATCCTTTATGAAGGCACAACTTTTAAGCTTCTAAAGAGTTGAAGCTAGTGCTACTGAAGATTAAAACATTTCTACAATGACCAATGTCTGTGTAGAACCAGCTCTTTCTTGTTATTAAAAACGAACACATGAGAGTGGGGTGCATACTTCCCGTTATTTAAATGGGAATTATCTTCTAAAACTGTAAGGCAGCTTTGAAAATGCAGGCTGACATATTCTCACTGGGCTCTAAACCTGGGAGACTCTGAGCACCATATGAGAGCTAAGACTGAAAGGCAACAAATCCAGACATAAAAATAATCATCAGCCTCAAGAAAAGAGGCACAGAAGGTGAAAGCATTTAGGTACCAAGACACTGCGGTGGAAATTTCAGGAAATAAAGAAATGCAGCATGGAGACTTCAAGCACAATGTGTTTCATACTTCCTGCACCAATGCGTTCCTTGCTTTCATCTCTTTGATCAGGCTTTCAGTGAGCTGAACTCCACCAAGACACCGTGTTTATGCAATTGCCTTGCAGTCCATGTGCAGCATCACGGTCACATGGCAACACCAGGAAAGGTCAGAAACCTTTCTGTGCATTATGAAGCATGCCTATGACAGGCTGGTTGTTTAACAATAGCAAAACACCGAGGGGCAAAGGAACTTGTGTTTAACAGTCTGCTTCAAATGTGCCAACTTTCGCTAGCAGCCTTTTCCTAAGGCTTCTCCAAATCTATGTACCTATCCTTGGTGAGTAGAGGGGGATATTCTCACTGTTTTCTTTGTTACTTTTATGAATGTCTGCTAAAACTATTCATGGATTCTTTCACTTCCACCATTATTATCGGCCTACTCTAGAGGAACTTCAGATTCATTAGAAAATCCTCAGCAGCACTTAGTGAATTAGTTCAAGGCATAGGGCTCTCCTCTGGGGTAGATTTCATTGATTAGTTTGTCAGGGTGAAGGAATTTGCCAAACCCAGAAGCTGTATAAAAGTTTAGAATACAGCACTTTATTGATCTGGAGCACACATTCCAGGTAAAGTTAAACAGGACACTTTATTTACCTCTTTAAATTCGCCATTATATATAAAATGTAAATTCAGACGTTAAAAGTGTGATTGCAAGATGTCAGAACACTACTTTTCTTGAAAGTTTCCCATTTATTCTATAATGTGGTGTCTATAGAATATATTATGATGGATGTTAGATTATTTTGTCTTCACCTGTTTTTTACACGTTGCATCAAACTGCTCCTTTTTAATTTGATGATAAAACACCCATTTCTTGCAATGGGACCAGATCTCCTATTCCCGATATTATGACCATCTAGTGAGAGTAGAAATCTTATCATCCATCATCATGTAGCTATAGCATGTGCCATATGACATATTCTGTATCAAAGGATAGCTTATAAAATAGATATATATACACACACATATATACATATCTCCCGTATATAAACCAGTGTAGTTGTGACATGTGGTAATATTAGTGAACGTTACAGGACAGTTTTAATATCACGTAATAAGGTCTCATTTGTAAATCTGTAACATTCAATAAACTAGCACATGTTGCATCGAGCATTATAAGTTCCACTCTCCAATTATTAGCTTACATATGGAATATGCATTTCTGGTCACAGTGTGTAAGTTTGGTATGTTTCACACATTTATCTGTATAGCTCCACTTAAATGTCTGTATGAGCTGAAGTATAAACCTCTAATGAGCCACTGTGGGCTGTGACAGGTGAGTTGTGATAGTGTGAAAGACGAACTGGCATGTTATGCAAAAGATTATAAGATAAATGAACTTTATTAATATTTTGAAACTCAACTGAACTTAGCTGTTTGTTTACATATGCTGGCCAACTGAGGAAGCGGTGTACAGTATTTTATAAATATTTTCCTATAGTAATTTGTTCTGTTGTTTCCAGTTTAAGTGATGCTATTCTACAGTTGGGGTATACACTTGTCCTAGGTATTGGATAATAGCACATTATTCTTTCACAATAACAGTGTGATATGACTGAAGTAGTTTATCTTCCTTACAGTCCAGTCTTTTTTTGTGTCAATGAAAATGCATGCATTGTTCCATGAGTTTCTTTGGACTACTATGAGACTTAACATTTTGCTATTGCCTGCCTGTAAAGATGAATCCAGTTAGGAATGAATTCAAGCTTTTGGATGTTTACATTATTTCCATTATGTTTGATCTTTAGCAAAGTAAGTGATTTTTTAATTATTTTTAAATGACAATTGTATTTTATGAAATTGAAATATTCAACACAAAATGCGAACCTACAGCAGTGCTCAGACATTTGGCTCTCTCTTTTTTTGGAAGAGATAAGGTGCTACATCATTGTTCTTAGCACAAGTGCCAGTTAACAAATGGCAGTGAGGGGATAATTTGAAAACATAATGAAAAACCAAAACATCCATTCAACCACATAAGGAAATCCCTCTGGGTTCTGGATATAGATTGCTTTTTTTATCATTTTCCATTTATAGATTTTTTGGTAAAAAAAAAGATTTAAAAAAAACCACACTGATTTGTACCTTTTGTGGAATGGATAGCCTTTTGTCAGGGGATAAATATCTTAGTTAGGTATATTTTTTGTATGAGAAGAAAATGATTTGTTTCTTAGAAACTGTCAGCTCATGGAAAATGCAGCTACACAACTGCTGAAAAAGAAAAAGTGCTGGTAGCAGCACACAGCCTTAGTCCAATGACTGCAGTCAGAGAAAACAAGTGTCTGTCCTGAGAGCAGGAGTTATCAAAGATATTAGCTTAGAGCGAGCCAGTGAAACAAAATTGTCAGTAAACTCATGGTGCAAACTCTCAAAACAAGCATAAATGTCTTGTTATGTTGCTCAGGTTATACACTTAAGAAGATCTGATAATCACCAGAAGGGGAAATATGAGCGGGTTGTTCCTGGATTTCCCTAGGAAAACTTAGGCGGTTGTGATGTCTCCCCCCTGTTTAAAAATAATAGTATATTTGCATTTTTGCACAAATAGGCACAATTGTTTCAACAAAGGTCACTTTTTCAGTTCTGTTAAAAGATAGCAGGTATAGATAACCTTCTGCAAAAGAAATGGGAAAGTTTTTCAAGCATGAATTTTCCCTCACCCACCTCAAATAAAAGCACAGTCCAAACTGGGCAGAAGTAAAGCACTGGGGGTGTCTCCTTACCTAAAAACCCTTCATTCCTCTAGGCGGTATTCACCGGCCTTGCCACACGTTGGCATGAAAGCAGTAGTGCTGAATGTGGGGGGACTGAGTTTCTGCACCCCAGCAGAGTTATCCTGCTGTATAGCAGATCACAGGGTGAGCTGCAGGTCACACAGGCTTCTCTTCTCGAAGACTGACTATGATTATGGTCTTACTGATGCTTGTGCAAATCTGCAGAAAATCCACTGATTTCAATGGAGTACTCTTGACTTTGGTCAGAGGATGGATTTGTTCTGTATTTCTAACTCTATATTACTTTGAGTCATGGCACAGATTATTTAAATCATCATCAAGTAGGAAGTCTAATGACTGAGCTATTGAGCCAGACCGGTTGTGAAACAGTCTCTGACCTTTTGATGTTTGCTGCCTGCTTTCAGATCTCTTGTAGAGGCACACAGCACTTATTTTGAAAAAAATATTAGGAAAAAAAATGTTTGATTATGAACTTGCTGCTGTTTCTGCTGCAGGGAAATGGTAACTCTTGCTTATTTTAGCATTTGGTATGGAAGGGACAGAAGTGGGAATTGGCTGTGAAATACAATTTTATGCCTGCACAAGAGTAAATTGTATTAAAGTTATATCCTTACTCCACCACTGCAGTTGTTGTACATGAGGAGAGTCTATATGCTGCTACTGCTGTCTGGAACAGTGTTTGCAATTTACTATACTAATAGCTATTTAATCGTTTATTATTTGGGCTATCATTTGTAAGTGTGTAACAATCATTTATAAAGGGAGAAAAATGATTAAAAAGTCATTTTAAACAAATTCCTACTAATATGAAGCTTTTCAAGTATGATTTGTCTAAATGTATATCACTAGGGAAAATGGTCCTTTCCAAAGGTCTACTGGATTCACAATGCACTTTTAGACTGTGTTTAGATACGTAATAAAAAGCAGAAGTTGGCAATTACTACAGTAGAACTTTCTGAAATTTCTGTAACAATTGTTTTGCAATAAAAAAAAAAAAAAGATATGTAGTTCAAACCATTTGTTCTTACCAGAGCATTTATTTATGGTCATTTGCTTTCAAAGCATTGCAATGATGCAATGGCAGCTGCTTTTTACTATGATCTCTCACTGCTCTAGTTCTTCAGCTTCACAGCTTTAAAGAAAAACAGAGGGTTTACACCATTGCACACAGATGTTTTCAGTGTTGTAACTTATTTCCACCTCTGAGATCAGGTGTCATTCAGGTGTCTCTTATTCTGGGCAATATCAGACCCCAGCTGGAACCAAGACAGATGTACTTCTTGGTGTGTTCATTTAGAAGTCGGGGATAGTTTCTTTTATTTGCAACTACCATTTCAGCAAGGGCAGAAACATAAGCATGGCTTGCAGATCTTCTCTAAATTGCTTCCACGTACACTGGAAGAAACATGCTCCTTTGTATGGCAATCTCCCCAGATGGGTGGCATTGCTGGCTCTTGCAGCTAAAGAAGGTTCATTAAAAACAAAGGGCACTAAGTAATCCACTAGTGCCTATGAACTAGTATCTCACCTTCCTCAAGAAAGAAGTCATTGTCTCTCTTCACAGAGCTACAACCAGTTCTGATACTTCCTCACAAAAATGCTGAAAAAAAGGCACTGACACAAAATAAGTCAAGGTCAGGATCTGCTGCCTCTACAAATCTGCCTGCACTGAGATAATAACGTCTTTTAGCTAAATGCAAAAGAAACAGAGGGAACAAATATCTCATTGACTAAGAAAGATACCAGATACTCCAAACAGTTCTGCTCAGATCACACATCAGGAGGGGAATGAATGCATCTCAGGTTTAGAGATGTGTTCTTTATTTCAGATTTCTGAGAAGGAAATGCTAAATTCCTTAATCAGATTTTATCTAATCCCTTCTCAGGGACTGCCATTCATTGAAGAATATTTGAGCTTTGAAGCTTAAAAAAGAAATCTGTGCCACACAGTTGTCAGTATGCTTCTTTCCAGGTAACACTATATTTCTGGTCTCCCTGGGATTTTTCACAGTAACAATCTTCACCTAAATTCAAGCAGTTAGTAAGTGATGGGGGGGGAAAGGCAGTATCACCAGCCTTGATTTTAATTCCCATGAGCTGCAATTTTACAGCCTTTAGCGTAGTGGTCTTGTCTCTTTTGATCTCATTAGCACATAATGGCAAAGAATTCCATTTATGATTGACCACGGCAGTCAACCCTCAATCATTATCTTCATAACTGAATACAGGAACAACATAAAGTTACAGTAAACATTACTGTCTGTGCATAGTAAGTTCAAATTTCACCTTGATTATGCTTCTAGAACAACAAAAAAACTTACAAAACCCCACAATTTCATTATTTTGAAATCTCCAAATAGCCGATAGCATGCATAAATATTGCGTATTTGGATTCTACTTTTGGGAGGCAGTAATGACAAACAACTTATCTGAGAGAAGTCTGCTACAGTGTGTTTATGTGAAATAACAATAGTAGCCCATGAACAGTTACAGACATCCCACTGCAGATGATACAGGCTACTTACTGTTACAGAGAAGTATGGGTAGAAGAAGAGCAGCAGGCACTGACTTTATTAGTCTGGATTTCAAAACAAGAAGTTCAACGAGGGTACAGTTGGAGAGACTGATACACTCCTACCACCTTCTAAAACTTTTTTTTTTTTTTTTTGCTGCACCTTTCCTCACCTAAATACATAGCCAAATGTTAAATCAGTCACATGCACACCACTGAATCAGCCTGTGGATGTGACAGAATTATCCTCACAAAATATTCAAGTGGTTTTTGTTCAGTGTGCAAGATAAGAATCTTCTCAGCAAGCTTGGAAAAATAACATACCAAGGCTCTAAGGACACCACTGAAAATGTTAACAAATAATCTTTTTTTTTTCTTTATTTAAAAAAATGACCAAAAAAAATCAACTACCAATGTAGCATTTCACCAATTAAAATCTTGTCACTAAAACTGCATCTTTAGCAAAAAAATCTATCTTCTGGAAATATCAATGGGGAAAAAAAGTAAATCTGATTGAAGAATTACTTTCTTCAAAAACTCCTTAGAAACACCAGTCATAAACTTGAATTCTAACCCACAGCTGCTGAACTACAGTAACTGCACTGTAATTTGGAGAGCAAGGGGAGCAGGTAAGGGGTGTGCAAATGGCAAATAGGGAAAGTTAGTCCATTTGAAGGAAAATATGAACAATGGACTCCAAAATTCGTATCACTCTTACTCTGTATGGCTGGTTCCCACTTTTTTCCAGAGTGGATGGTTGGGAACTATACCATTGCTCTGCAATTAGTAATAGGGCTAGTTTATGGTGTACCCATTTCTAACAAGCTACCTATTTTGCTGATAGTGTAGTATGTCCCTCAGAGAGTCATAACTTAGACAAAAAAAAAAAAATTAAAACAACAAAGGTTAATCTATGCCTATTATGGAAAAAATAGTGCTCACCTCAGTGGAGCTGCTGAGTGGTTTTGGATGACTATCTAAAATCTTGTCTCTTTGCTCCCATCTTATCTGAGGGATGACAAATAGCTGCTCTTTTACAAGAATGAGCCAAAGATTCAGAAAATATGGCCTGGTCTCCAGTTCTCCAGAAGATCACTTTCTTCTTGAAGTATTTTGGCTTTCTAACCAGAGCAGATTGCCTTCATCTCCACACCAACTGAGCTATGTCAGAGAGGAGCAGCAGCTACCATGGGAAGGACACAGCAAGACAGGGACTTTCCTTTCACATTCCTCACTGTGCAGAGGAATAACTATGGTCCACTTTGCCTGCAGTCCTTTAAACATTTATCTGACATTTCTGCATGCTTATTTGGTTTCTCAACAAGTCTAGAAAATAACTTACTTAAGCCTACCTTAGTCCAAATACAATCTAATGTAGAATGCTGGGGTATTTTCAGGGAATAAGGTACTGTGGACATTTATGGGGAAACAAGTTCCCCCTAACAGTAGCTGATCCTACTCACCACTGATCACAGAGTATCACTGTGATCTGATCTGTATCACTGTATCACTCTGTATCACTGTATCACTGATGATGATAAAAAATTTCTACCATCACCATTTTGTTTGAGATGATGGAGTAAACAGTGCCTTGCAGCACCTCCACAGTCTCAGAATGG
>NW_008607634.1:0-3313 GCF_000691845.1 Merops nubicus | reverse complement strand
CACGAGCTCTGCAATTCATGTTCTTGTTCACCCATACCATCAACAGGGATGGGTGCGAGCAATCCCCCTGGGGGATGGGTGTGTCCACTGGGTCTCTTCAGTGAAGAGCTGGTGGGAGAAAATAGCACACACAACAAAGGGAGGAAGAAAGGACATGGGCTGTTTATCAGTTTACCCAAGACAGGCTTGACAGTGTGGCTGGGTGACAGAGGTTTATCTGTATCCCCATTCTATGGTGTTCATTCCCTCCTGAGACGTGGTGGAGCTATGTCAGGACGTGTGCTATAACATATAGGTCTACCCTAGGTAAGTCCAAACAGTACATTGCAATCCAGATCAAGGGTGGGAATGCAAAAAAACCCTTGAGTTCTTTGGGCTTACAGATCCTATAGTAAAATAAATTATAAATAAATAAAATCAAGTGCAGATCCTTATATACTTAAGCAACATACTCAAGAGATCCAGCATGCAGGAATATTCATCTCAAGTAATCAGTGGAGCATAAAGCTGATCCCCAGGGCTCCCCTCTGCCAGACAAGTGCATGAAGCTGCTGTCTTTAAAGCCATTGCTTCTTCCCCTCCTCTGTAAGAAAAAAGATACATATCCGTGTTCTGCAGATGAGGCAAAGCAGATAAGCAGCGCTGAGTGCTCTGCCTTCACCCCAAGCTGCTGCCACACTGTCCCACGCGTGCCCTGCGCACATAGGACGGTTCACTTGCCCATGCACACCCTTACACCCGTTTTATGATCTCATTTTTTGTCAAGGTGGCCGCTGGATGTCACTGTTTCATCTCCGAGAGACAGCCACACAGCCACATTTCTCTGGCTCGAATCAAGGAAATTGGGGTCTTTAAGGGAAAAAAAAAAAAAAAAAAAAAAAAAACCACGAGCTTCCCAGCTAGCTTCAAACTCTCTAGGAGAGCTGTTTGAAATTTCCCATATTAAAATAACAGGCAATAGAGGAGCTCCAGAGGACAAGCGGACAAGCAGGCCTCCTGGTAAAACAGAGCTGACATTGCAACCCTAAGATTGCTGACTGAACCACAGCAACTTTGGTTGAGGTATACTAGCAATTAAGGGTTATGAACACCAGCAGGCTGAAGGAGGAAGCCCTCTGAAGTAAATTCTTGAAGCTCTAGATAGACTCTAAACCCTCAGGTAGATAGACCTACCACTATGTAAACCAAAAGGCTTTGGAGGAAAAAGTGGGATGCCTGATCTATTTCAATTACTCATGCTCATCATAATTTTTCTAGCTCCAGGATGAAAAGTACTGCATAAATAGCATAAGTGCTTATGTGGAAATCATCTTCAATTTGAAGCTTAATTATATGTGGGAATCGTAACATTATTTCTTATATAGGGAAATGTCAGGAAATCTTGACTGTGTTTTAATTGTTCAGAGTTTTGCTAAACACTGCAGTCTTTAAAGCTGAACTTTTCTGGGTTGATTCCTGTTGGAAGTAAGTGTATCTAAGGGAAAAAAATGAAAGTTTTGTCCATGTTAAAATAATAATAATAATAATACTCATGTCTGAATTTTGCATGCATATACTAAACTTTGCAGCAAAGTTGTTTATTCTAGCAGCTAAAACCCACAGAGATTTCACAGAATCACGAAATATCTCAGGTTGGAAGGGACCTATAAGAATCATTGAGTCCAATTTTTTCCCTACACATGGTACACACAGTGAACTGATGATGACTTATGTACACCTGCAGCACAGGTATATGGTAGGTCTTTTTTGGACCAGCCATCAAAACTAGAAACAGGAGGTTTCTCACTCCAGTCCTTTACTAAATTACCTCCCATAACAGAAATCTGCATAGCAGATACACAGGTTTCCATTCTGTTGGTGAATCTCCCTGCTAGAAGGCTCCAGTTGAGCATTAATGCTACACTAAAAGTAGGTCCTACAACCTTGGTTTCTTGCTCTAGAGCGTGAGATGTAAAAACTTCACACAATGGTATACCACTGAAGCCACAAAACCTTCCCCAGCAAAGGCCTGCCCTGGCTTTAAATTGGGCCTGGGCACAGAAAGCATGAGAAGTGAAAGGTTATCTGTATGAAAAGGTTTTTTTTCATCAAGGGAATTTTGGACATCTGTTGAGACAAGGAGCCACGGAAACTGTTGTACTAATCATGCTCTGAGCAACCAGCATCTATCTTGCACTGTGGCACACAGTGGCGTGCTGTCTTTGGGGGCAGAAAACAACATCCTTGAAGAACAATCTGATACGATAATTGTGTCCTCATTTTCTGAATTTTTGGCACCTTCTTACTGTGTCCCATAGTGCTGAGCACTCAGGATGAATGGAAGTCAGTGAGAGCTGCTCTCTGAGCTGCTCAGGAGGACTACAAATATGTCAAAAGTTTATGCAGGAAAAAAATTAAAAAGGCCAAAGCCCAACTAGAACTTAATTGGCTACTGTTGTAAAAGAAAATTAGAAATGTTTCTATAAATACATTAACAACAAATAGAGGACCACGGAGAATCTCCATCCTTTACTGGATGGGGAGGAAACATAGTGGCAAATGATGAGGAAAAGGCTGAGATATTTCATGCCTTCTTTGCCACAGTCTTTAATAGTGAGTGTTCTTACTAAGGTACCTAGCTTCCCGAGCTGAAAGACAGGGACAGAGAACAGAATGAAGCCCTCATAATCCAAGAGACTTGCTGCATCACTTAGACACACAGAGGCCAGATGGCGTCCACCCAAGGGTACTGAGGGAGCTGGTAGAAGTGCTCACCAAGCCACTTTCCACCATTTATCAGCAGTCCTGACTAACTGGGGAGGTCCCAGTGGACTGGAGGTTAGCAAATGTGACACCCATCTACAAGGAGAGCCAGAAGGAGGATCCAAGGAAGTACCAGTCTGTCAGTCTGACTTTGGTGCAAGAAGGGAAGTTAATGGAACAGATCATCTTGAGTGGTGTCACACAGCATGTACAGGACAAACAGGTGATCAAGCCCAGTCACCATGGGTTCATGAAAGGCAGGTCCTGCTTGACTGACCTGAGCTCCTTCTATGACAAGGTGACCTGCTTAGTGGACGAGGGAAAGGCTGTGGATCTCATCAGCCTGGACTTTAGTCAAACCTTTGACAGTGTTTCCCACTGGAGCTTGGACAAAAAAAAAAAAAAAATGGCTGGATGCCTGGCCTAAGGAGTTGTGGTGAATGGACATAAATCCCATTGGTGACCGGTCACAAGAGTTGTCCCCAGGGCTCAGGGCTGGGGCCACTCCTCTTTAACTTCTTTATCAGTGTCTTGGATGAGGAGGCTGAGAGCACCCTCAGTAAGTTTGCAG
>NW_008607633.1:7033-26359 GCF_000691845.1 Merops nubicus | reverse complement strand
ATCCCAGCAGCACAGTGGCCCTTAATGTCATAGTAACTCTACTTGTAGATCTAAACTGGGTTTAAGCAACATCTAAAAGCACTTTATTTGTTACCATATGTTCTGTTTAATGGAGTCATGCACTTACACAAGATACTAATTTTTTCTGTAATATTTCTGAGATTTTAATTATTTACAAACTTGTCTATCAAAGTTGATCTGTTGTTTCCTTCTATCAGAACAAAAAAAAAATATGTCACCTAAAGTATGTTTGAAATAGTGTACCAGAATGCAGTGTTGTGGTTATTACAAGAAGTCAAGTTTGTAGAACAGTTGAGTAAAACAAGCTGTTAGAGATAAACAAAAGGAGTAGGCTGTGTAAGTGTGAGTGGTAAGACCAAATATCCTGCCTGAAAAAAAAACAGTAAAACCCTCCAATGCTGGATTAATCATCCATATTGATTTTACAAAAGTACTAAAAAAATAATAAATAATAAAAACATAAAATTAAAAACTGTTACTTTTTCAGCTCCTGAAGTTGATCTATTTTAGAGACAGGCAGGAAAACTAGCTCCTGGAAGATTTGCAAAAAGAATAAGAGAAATGGTTGTACAAATTTTTTGGCCTTTATTCAGCACACCTTCAAGAGAGTTCACTTCTCTTATGCTTAGATTCTCACGGTTATTTAGGCACTGTGCCTCCACTAAAATCAGTGGAACATCTGGGCCCTGAAAATAATGAGTATAGCCAGATACACAGGACTTCTCATATTGTGCCTTGTGGTAAACCATGAATGGAGCCAAAATGCAGACATTTCTGACTTACTGTCCAAGCATCATGAGGGTCCCAGCACGACTCACAGGTAAGGAAAGACACAATTGTCTTTCTCTCCTCTGCATCCTTAACAGCTTTCTCAAATTTTTTTTTTTTTTTTTTTTTTTTGTAGCAAGACAGGTCTGTAGCAAGACTTTTCAATGTGTTGGTTGATTTGTCTTTAAACTTACCTTCAGTGTCCCTCCCCAAGAGCTAAATAGTGTAGCGAGTGAGTTGGTCATCATCTCTGAAAGGTCTCAAACATGCTAATGAGGCTGTTTTTAAACAATAGTCTGTACGTGACTGTTAATATTTGTGCAGATGTAGGCCTTGGCTCATATATTTGCTGTTATCACCTAGGAAGGATCTCGATTGAAGGAACCAGAAAATGCTTCCTTGCACCAATTTAATGACCTTTTATTTTTTTTTACTCATGTTTTCCTTTCTTTATGTATTCATCACTACATTAATAGGAACATTCTAAAATGCTTGTGTCTAAAAACGGGTGATATGTTAACCCTAGCCTGCAGCTAAGCATCACCAGGACAGCAAAGTGAGAAAAGATAGACACTTAAACAGGTGAAGGAAAGAAAAAAAAAAAAAAACAACCAAACCAAACCAAACCAAACCAAAACCAAAACCAAAACCAAAACCAAAACCAAAACCAAAAAAACCAAAAAAAAAAAACAAACAAAAAACCCAACAAATAAACAAGTGATGCAAAAGCACTCACCACCTCCCATTAGCAGACGAATGACCAAGCAGTAGCTACTCTGGAAAAAGAGCACCACTCACTCCAGTTTTTATTGTTGAGAATGACATTACAGAGCACTGAATGTGCCTTGGGTCAACTGGGGTCAGCTGTCCTAGCTATGTACCCTCCCAGCCTCCTGCCTATCCATAGGTTACTTGTTATGGGGGTAAAGCATGAAAGAGAGATGTTGATACTGTGGAAGCACTGTTAACAGCTAAAATATTGGAGGATATAGGCTTTGCTGCATTCAGGTGAATCTAATGACTCCCCTTGACCTGGTTAATGGCTTCTATTTCCAGAAAAGCTTTGGGAATGTCTTAAGAGAATTTTTTGGTTAACTTTTCTTACTATGTAATTTCATATGACATATGAAGCATTTAACACTAGAGTGGACCAACTACTGTAAACAGATATTCGTGCACTGCTCTGCTGCTAACATGAGCAGCCATTTGTCCTAACAATATGTCTGATCTTAATTGCCACCTCCTGAAGTTTTATTTATTCAAGTTTTTTTTTTCAGGCAGGAATAGCAGAAACAAGGCAGTAGGGTAGATAAAATACAACTAAATTTTCAGTGCTGGGTATAATTTATAGTGCAATAGCAGAAAGAGGAATACATAATTTTAAATTCTAGCACTTAGCATAATCATTGTAATTGTAAGAATTATTATAATGAAGATATACTAAATAATTTAAATGAGCTATCTAGAATTTTAATGACTTCTTTAACAACACTCTTATGATAATTTGTATGTAAAACACTGCATAAGAGACTAAAACATCAACTTAAATTTTAAACAGGACTTCAAAGTTGACTTCCTTGAAAGATTAAATAATTAGAACTGTTATTTACAGGAATAAAACCAGTCAGGTGTAAATGTAAACTAATATATTATTTGATCAAAACCATTTCAAATACAACATAAAAAAAAGAACTTTGAAACAGAATGGTTCAGATACATAGTTGAATGATAATAATAAAAAACAAACAAACAAACTCCTTAAAAGAGAATTAACAGCTTTAAAATCCAGGGCTTAAAAAAAATATTATTTGACTTCATCTGAGTCTTCAACATTCCCAGCTATGAGAGTCAATCAGAAAGAAAGTTAAAAAAAGTTTATTGGAATTATTTAACAGCCTGGATTATTTAAATAACACTTCCTCAGTTTCAAACAAGTACTGTTCTATGGAACACTAAAAAAAAAAAAAGAAAAATTGGTCCACAAAAGTTACATTTGCATTTGTAAACCAGAGCGAGTTTTTTGTACTTATCAAATTATAACAAAACCACATTTTAACCAAAATAACATTATACACAAATGTTAGTAAATTGCAGAAAAATGACAAATGAAGACTGATATTTTAACTTCTTTTTATAATTCAAGTATAGAATACAAATATTGCATGTTACATCACAGTAATAATTTCTGACATTGTTAACACACTAACGAATTTAAATGTCAAGTTAGTTATAACTGGAAATGGGTCTTTCACTGTAATCTTGCTTGATAAGCCTAAGTCATTTTGTTTTATGCAGAAATATATGCTCATATGTTGGCATGATGATGTTGTACCAGTCTGTCAATGCATTTATAAAGATATTCAGCTAGAATCAATATCATTCTCATAAATATAAAACATCCTCGCACAGAATAAATTTTAGACCTGAGGTAAGAGAACCAGAGGAAAGAGGAGCAAAACAGAACTCAGAATCTCATAACTAGGTCATTTGACCTTTTGGCAGTCAGAAGGAAATGCCATCTTAGCTGCTGCAATACAATTTAAAAGCTACACACAGTCTGAAACCTGTGGCATTGCAAGACAGTGAAAGGCTGTTGGAGAGACTTTGCTTTTTATTCATTTGTTCACAGCACAGCTGCATAGCCCAACCTGTGAGAAGGGTGGCCAAGACATCTGTAGGTAACACTAACTGGTTGACTTTTTTCAGACTGCAAAAACATCTGACATGTAGTATAGTCACCTCCACAAAGATCGTTAAGCTGAGAGCTGCCTCTCAGCCTACCGTAGTGCCAGGCCTCTGGATGTGTTCTTGGCATGGCCCTCTCCTGCTCAGCGTGATCTCTCATGCAAGCGTTTACTAAAGCGGATTATGGGGCACGCATACAGAGCCGAATTGTGTCTTGGCTCAGTGCGTGATCTTGCAGGTCTCTTCAAACTGCTTCAGCCTTTTAAAGGAGCATGATGAAGGGAGAATGAAAAAAGGATTCGCACCCTCAAAGAATGTCATGTCTCAAATGCCAGTGGTGCCGCTTCTTTGGTGATTTTAATTTTATAATTGCTATTGTGATATATATTTAAAATGGTGGGGAAGAACAAGAATCTGAAATGGCAAAAAACATCCTGTGGAGATCAGAGAAAGGATCAAATTTAGGTTTTCTGACAGTTATTGCTATCTCAGTAATATTTTATAAATAAATTCAAATCCAGAGTATCAGTGTGACAGGCAAGGCTTTGGATTTGTGGTTCGCTGAGAGCAATGTATTTTTAGAAGGGCTTGAATGAGTGGAAGACAATGATTTGTCACAGGAACAACAGAAGTTATTTCACACAATATATGTGCATGGAAGAAAGCACAAAATGAGAATGGAGAAAGAAAGTTTCCAGGTTAGCATCTTAGTAACTAACAGATTTGAAAGTGAGAGGTACATGATATCACTTGTAAGATGCTTTTTTGTTTATGGACTTTAACAATTTACTTTCTTCCTCTGAATAGATGTGTTAACCACCACAATAAATTTTGCACCAAAAAAATGAAACTTTTAATTGTGTCTTACTTGGCTCTATCCAGAATCTTTATGTGCACCATCAACAGGCAACCTCAACTATGCTGGAGATACACATCACATTTATCAGTACCACATACTGGAGACCCAAAATCAAAAATTACATTTATGAATTGCCTATATCCAGAATTCTTCTGCAAAAGAAAATTCAACATTACACTGTAAAATACACTTTGTTAATAGACAAATTCTGTTTTGCTGAGACATAAATTAAATTAATATACAATAGCAGCAGTGTCTGTCCTCTGACTGGTTAAAACTTGTCAATCCAAAAAAGAGGAATAATTTTTCACGTTAAATGTTTTAACCTGATTTATGTATTGTTATGAACAAAGACTCAAAAAATGTAAATATTTATTTTTGAGGAAAAAAAATAAAATTTGTAAAATCACAACTGCATTAAGTACTATGCCCTCTTCTGTGCTTTTGAGTACTGTGAATTTTGTATGTGGCTTCTTTTTTTCTTATAGGCATTCTTAGAAATTTTGCTTGGATAAAAGGGTGTGTCTAGCTATTGCTGGTTGACAGACAAATGTCTACTTTCAAATCAGATCACAAACATCTACTCCTACTTCTGGTCTCTCAAAACATATCTATTCTGTGAAACATTTCAACACAAGTCTCACTACGAAATGTCCAGTGAGTTGAATTTATGTCCGTTATAGTTCCTAATACAAAGACAGAAAATTACCTTATACAGAGACAGGAAATCAACTAGAAATTACATGCAAGCCAAACAAAAAAAAAGCATTACTAACAAGAGCATTTTGAATAGTTTCACCATTTGCCCTTTGCAGTACATCTCAAATTAACACATAAAACTTTCATGCTCAATTGTTTCTTTAGTAGTAGGGTTTATTTTGAACTCCCCTAACATTTTGTTTCTGTGGTATGGGTACAAAAGTAACTTGACATAAACCTAGAATAACATTTACTCTGTTCTACGTGAGCATATAAAATAGTAAAAGTCAATAAAGTATTAAACCTTCCATGATAGCATAGCCCTACTAAATACCTCAAGAATCCACTGAGCTTCTGCATCTCAAGTCAGACAGCATTTAGTCTGCTGCAACCTCAACTGTTTCAGGTGCCTACTATTTGCCTCAATATTCCAAGAAAAAAAGCTAGTGTTCACAAAACGTATTTAATCAGAAAAACTCACCTGTCTTCTTTATCTACAGTTGCATGAAACACAAAGGGTTTTACTTCTCAGCTACAACAGATGAAATATTGATCCTACCGGAGGCAGTAGAAGAGCTCATGTTCATTTGAATATGGGAAAGATTTTACTGAAAAGTTCAAAAGTCTATTGAACTGAACACTTTATTTGGAGAAAACTCCTCATTGCCCTAAATGTCTACATACATTGCACGTTAAAAAACTATGTCTATTTGTGCAAGCTCTTAATTTACTTGCAGGCTAAATTTATTTCACTGAATCCAGTGATTTCATATTTTTTTAATACATAGAGAACAAAGAAAATACATAAAACATCAATACACAGCAAAATAAATCATATGAATCCATCCTTAAGTAATATGAATTTATAAAATAATTAAAAGCCTAAATATAGTACATATATGTAAGGAATTCAGAAGTTACTAATTTTTCTTATTTTGTCGTCTTTGCATGAGCAATTTCTTAAGTATGTCACGTGTTTTTAATTAATTTTATATCATTAAGACAAGAAGACATTTTTTATGACCCATTAAGTCCTCTTTATTTCTGCAGCTAAGTCTATTAGTCTATTTTTATTTGATCATGGGCAAGACTGGCATGCTTAAAGCAAGTGACAAGATTGTTCCTTCTCACGAAATAGTAAAGATCTACGTTTCTTTTCCCTGTGCAAAACACATTCTTTAAAACTTTTCACAAGTTTTCATTTAAAACAGAAATAAGTCATTTTGCTTAACTCCTTGAAGTCCATGCATGTTATTTTTTCTCATGTTCAATAAACAGGATAATACTAAACAACTGGAAAACATTAATATTAATAAACCATCAACTTCTAGATATTCTGAAGTAACATTTTGTGAACAAGTTATTGATGGAGTAATATCTCGTGAATAAATAATAAATGCATCTATGTGCATGTTTGCATGCACCCGGGATTTTTCATATACATAAATATATGTGTACATAGATATGTATATATAAAAATATATTGATTTTTAAAAAAAAAAAAAGTTTTCAAATTAGAAGGAAATGCTGTCAAAAAACTATGATGGCAGAAATAAGTAGTCCCACTGTTTGCTCCTTCTCTTGATCTTTCCAGATAAAATGGGATTAGCATATTCTAGCAAAAGAAGCAAAAACCCTCAGCCATAAAATAATTTCTGATGTAAGATTCTTCCAGTCTCTGCCACTGGGCCAAATACTACAGTAACATTTTTTAAAATGTCTTAGAGGTTTTTGACTCCTAATCGAAACCAGTTCAAATACTGAGTATACAGTGCTTTGTCACATCAGTTCCACAGCTTTGACAAAGAATTCTGATTATCTAATTCCAGGAGTTCTCTTTCTTAATTTATAGCAACTTTTTATAGACAACTGTTTGAAACAGGGATATTCTCACTCCAGTTTTGAATAATTTCATTTTCATGCGATTGAGCACACATTGTGTTCAGAAGCCTTGGCCAAACACCAAACAGGTGGGCCTCCTCACTTCTCTGAATGCATCCATAACTGAATGCCTGTAAGGTGCTACCACTTCAGCTGCTGCTGCCTATACGGCAGGAAAGCAGGCAAAGCTGCACCTTCCATCTGCCGGTCTTTTGAACAACATCACATGTCCTCACCTGACATCTGTACCAAGACAGATGGGATATGCTGTGCTTTGGCTGGCCTATAGACCCTACAGACAGGCTGAATCCACACTGGCAAGCACAGGAGGTCAAATTTTTCTCCCCTAGAATTCCCTGGAAGTTTCTTCAAACCTGCCTCTGATCATGATCCAAGGGCAATAAACAAGCCTGAGTGTGAATGAAGGCATGGGTGCACACTCAAAACAAAAAGAAGGTACTTCTGTTGTGTGATGCAACACTACACTGAGGAGACCTGCCAGACGTATTCTGTTTCTTCTGCAAGACAACCTCGTTCAACAGGAGTCCTGTATGCAGGATTTATATTTCCATACCTAAACTGCATGTCCAGGTACTTCCTGTGTTAACTTGTTTCCACTGGTAATTGCAACAACTACAATTCATTCAGCACCTTCTGATGTAACCAGCAACTTTAATTTGTCAACATAGAGTGACCTGGTTTATGAAATGCAAAGCAAACTGTTCATTAGCACTCAGTAAATATAGACCATGAAGATGAGTCTCTTTCTGGCACTTCAGACTGCATGTCTATTTCAAGATGTTCATGCTCTGCCAAAACATCTATAAATACCATAAAAAGATGCATAAAGATGATGAAAAAATTAAATAATATATCTTGAGTTATAGGAAATATCATATGTATTAATAGATTTAACTATTTACAATTCATCCTTTATATAAAAAAAAAAATTAGTTAAACACAATAATTCCCATTTTTCATCCTGGTTATATTTCTACAAAAAGGGAAAATTCTACAATAATTTCTTGTTCTGTCTTTAGAAAGGTAGGACTTTGCTATGATCTGAAGAATCAATTGCTCTTTCCTTCACAAATACTTAAACGTGCTGAAATTGCTCTAGCAAAACTATAGTAGAGAGAGTTTCTGCCTAAGTTTCATATAAGGCCACTATAAATACTGAGTCAAATTAAAAAATTATATTTCCATTAGCACATTTTTTGTTTTTCTTAAAGGTCAATACAATTACTGTGCACAGTGGTATCTGGAAAACAATTTTGCTACCAACTGTTTACTGCCTTTTCCTCTTTCTGGTGTTCTTCAGCAAGCTCTCTGTCGTCCCCACCCCCCCTCCCAGGCCCCCATCATATGTTCTTGCACCAAAGCCAGAGAGGAGGTGTACTTGGCAGTTACATGATCCATATGTCAAGGCATGGGATTTGGTGGTTTTTTTTTTTATAAGAAACAGACTATGTCTAGATACCTGAAGATCCAATTTTCATTACTTGCTAAATATTCTACTGACTAAAGGAAAGCTAAGCAGCTGACTACACGCTCATCATCATATCTACTTTCTAATTGTTGTCTCTCCTGTCAGAGAATTTATAAAAAAAATCTTTTAGTTTTAGAGCAATTTATTTCCTTGTGCATTTTGTAAATAAAATCTTTCACTAGTTCCTAATGAGATCCATATGTAAGCCATTATATCCCCATGGCCACATATTATTCAAAACACAAGTGGCCTAAGACCCATTCACAGAGTATTAATCGAAAATTAGAAATAAACTAAAGCCTCTTTGCTACCTAAAGGCAGTGAATTTTTATTGGCTGCTGTTCAGCGAATAGCAGGATTATGTTACACTTGACAGAGATTGCCTATCCATCTGGCCACATGCATGCCTGCTGCCTGATGAGGGCTTTGATGAGAGTTTTGATTTTCTAACAGCTAGGGAAAGTATATAGTTTTCTCTCTCCATTTAAAGTAAGAGTGGTCTCCTTAAAGCATATCAATATTCAGTAATAGCTGGGAATCTGGTTGTTATTGGCTCCTATAGGCAGAGCACAGACAAAAACCTACATTTTGTTTTCTTATTACTGTGCAGACTTCATTATATTTTTACACCAAGGCTTCAGCTAACCTTATTTCATAAAAAGGATATACCAATAGCTGTTCTCTACTTATCTTAAAAACTAAGATAAAACAGTATTTTGTTAGTTATCATTCATTTGAAAACTCAATTTTATATCTTCAACTGATAGGGAAAAACTGTAATTGGTGTAAGTAAAGTGAAATGTGTATTAGCAGGATTGCAGTGTTTAAGGCTTGATGCAAGAAAAAAAAAATCCTAGTAAGAATGGCATTTGGCGTCATCACAAACCTTTCTCCTTCCTTGTCTCCAGAGATGCTTCTTTCCATGTAAGACAGTTTAGTTTACATACTATTTTGAGATATGCGCTCATATTTATTCCACTCTGACACAAGCATTGAGTCAATACTAGGTGCTTAAAATGCATTGCAATAATTTGACTCAGGCATCCACTTGATCATCTCCAGGATTATGTGACTCAGCATTATGAAGACTGGAGAAAGTAAAGACTGAATGGTGTTTTATTATATTTGATCGTATTTTGAAATAAAGCATGGTAGGAAGACTACATGTGTAAACAAGAATTCTTTATTCCATCCCAAAGAGTTTAATCAAAAGACATTATAATAGTCAGCAAAATATACTAATTGTGTTTAAGTTATTTCTGGACTTCTATGCTTATTTATTGACACATATGTGGAACTGGACAAAATAATTGGTTCATATAACAGCTTCCTGTATTACATTTGGCTTCAGCTGGGCTTTCTTTCCCTGACACACTAGCCTCCTCCTTTGACTTGTATAAGAAAAGAGTTCATCTATCATCTCTTTAGGAATTCAGGGACCTATTTAGTCCCAGTTTGTTCCAATTTGTCCTCCAGTGAGTGATTCTTCAATCTTTTTTCCTTTTTAGAAAATCTATGTTTTCTTTAAAGCAGATAAAAAGAGGAAAGAAACAAGAAAAATATTTCTTCTGTCATTGCCTTCCAGTAACTGATCCAGTCAGTATTTCTCCCAAACACAACTGAGAACGAGAAATGACAAATAACCTGTCTAAGCTTGGTTTAGCTAAATTACTACTTGTTCTCTTTTTAGCTGTTAAAGTGTATGCCTATCTTTATGCTGCAGTTAATAACCATGCATGTAATTGTTTTATTATAAACATTACCCAGTTGTCAGCTGTAATATGCTGTATTTTAGTCTAATTCTGTATTTAAACCTCAGATCCTTTTCAAAGTAGATATTACTATCAAGGAAAATTTCCAACTATTTAAATTGAGAAGCAAAAAAAGGGGTAGAAAACATTATTTGTTTACGATCTAAAAAATGTACATTTTGATGTTCTATGATGCTTACTAAGATAATTGGGACAAGGCAAGGCCATAACTGATATAATATTGGAAATGTTATTGAGTTATGTCATAGTTTAGGTAAACTTTGGCTTAGTAATTTTAAGAGATGAAGTAAATAAAGTCAGACACTTTATTTAGAACATTCTCTTAAGTAAATAGGGACGGATAGGTGACAGCATGTACTGTCACCGATAATAATGATCAACAATATTCCTATTCTAAGTGATAAAATTTGAAGAACAGCTCTGATATGAATGGGTTGTACAGAATTCTACAGTTTTAGTAATTTTTTAGTATAATTCCAGAATAATCACGAAGTAAGAGAAGATAAATGTAAAAGTAGCTCAAGATAAAATGGAAATAAGGGTTCTATGTAGCATTTCACTTATACGTCCTTAGCATTCTCTCCAGCTTTGCACTTAGGCCAATTTCTATCATAGTAAAGGAAAGGCTTAAATAAAATTTGAAACTCAAGAAATATCAAAAAGCATCTGATATGTGTTTCAAAGCTAGTCCCTTGAAATGTAAGTGTACAAAGAATATGCATGTATATTTGGTGTGTAAGTGAATTAAGGTATACTTAAAATTAATTCAAATAAATTAGACGATCTTTCTTGTTTTTGATATCACAATCGCATGAAACTGAAAGCCTGATTAAAAAAATGACAGAATGTATTTCTGAATTAGGTTGATTTCATCCAGTTATTTCTCCAATGTGAAAGCTGTTAGGGGATTGTAATAGTCTCTTCTACATATACATGAGTCTCACTGACTAAAATTCACTATCTGGCTAATTGCCAAAGATAAAATATAAGTTACATGTACTGTGCAGTAAAATGAAAAAAATCAGGCAATAATTTAATGCCTCAGTGATAATGAATGTGGGCTACAAAATCACAGGCAGGATAAAATAGATTCAATTTCTGTAGGGAAGACTGTTTTCAGAATTCAGTCTCATAAAACTCTTTAAGCCTACTGTGGCAAAGCTAAACTGAAAATACATTGGAAATCAGATCAAAATTCTCTTCAGAATTAGCATAATCAAACAAAAAAACTTCAGTAAAAACACACACACACAAAAAAAAAGGACTAATTAAATTTGGTTAGTCTCATGCTACATAAATAACAACTTTTCTCTGCTGTTTTTCTTTTTACCATTTGCTGGTCCTGCAGCCAAATGGCACAGTGTGGCTCACATCCGCATACCCAAATTCTCTTCTTACATGTCCACATTAACAGGTACATAGTACTTACCATGCCTGGCCTTGTATTAATGGCCAGTTTGCCTGCACAGCCCAAAGTGGCACCAGGGAGGCTCCTAAGTCAGGGAAGATGGTCATGGGCTGGTGTCTGAGACCAGGGCCTTTTGTTCAGTGCTACACACATATCTTTTTAGGTCAAAGACAATCTGCTTCAATATTACAAAGACTGACCAGGAACCTCAGCTTACTCAGGCACATCCAAGGTTGTTAGACAAGTCATCAAGCACAAGAAAGTCAACAACTTAAATATGAAGCAACTCATGGATTTCATAAAGGGATATTGTGGTCATACAACTGCAGCTACCAACTTACATGATCAACTCTCAGTCCAAGTTCTATCAGTATTAAATAAAATAGTCCTTAGCTTGTTTGTGTGAAGGGTAAAGAGTTCAATTAATGAGTCCTTTCTGCTAACAGATTTAACTGAAGACATTGAACTTCAGCTATTTAACATCTATGAAAAACAAATTTTAAGTTCTTGAAAACCACAGGGTCAAGGTCAAGTCATAGGAAGCTAATTTCCTCATAGCAATTTTAACAGTAAGAATGAGACAACAGGCAGCTCATGCACTTCTGACATCACAAACACTTTCGACAGGGGTTAAGTTCATATCTGTCATGATAGCTAATAACTGAGCACCAGGGTAATTGGAAATAATGGCTTGTGTCAATAGTACTTCTCAGAAATGCAGATTTACATGATCAGATCTCTTAGTACGTACAAAGTTTAATTGAACAATGACTGCAAAAGAAACTGAATAGTAGCTGAATAGCACAATAAAATGTGCTGCCTGCTAAAGAGCCCATTACAAAAATTACCCTAAAGAACCATTACAAACTTATTCTTTTCATATTAATTTGTAAATCAGGACTGAAATTACATAATCTCTTGACCTTTTTGATAACAGTTTGAAATGTGCCCTGTAATAGATCAGTGTGATAGTGTAAAACAATGTGTACATTAAAATAGCTCATTGATTCAGCCTTCTGTTTCTGGAGCAAATGAGGCCACAAGACAACTTAAATAAGATTTTTCTTTTTTTATACTGAGCATATATTTGACTAATTTTCTAAATTATAATATGATGTTGTGTGCAATCATGCTGTCACCAAACCTGAACAAGTAATCTGTTTCTCTAGTCATTACAAAAGCCCTGAATCTTTCTGATTTTACCATCCTTGGGAACACTGGGCACAACTCAGAAGTTCCATCATGTGGAAAGCAGAGTTAGAAAATAAACTTTTCACAAAATTGTAGAAGATACAGGGGTAGACACAGAGCATTGAATTTGGCAAATTATGGGCAATATATTCTTCTGTGAAGTATTTACACTTCATTGTTCTGCAGCTCTGTCCAATTTTGTTATATCTAAAACAGAGATGGAAGTACAGAGAACAAATAATTAGATCTGTAATTTGTTATGAATTTTTAACTGTAGGTTAATCAGCCAGAATATGAGTATAAAACAGAATGACTGATCATAAAAAAGCAAATGAAATCCTAGAATGTGTGAAAGAATTACTGTTAGAGATAAGGAAGCATTACTGCAATTAGACAAGCACTGGTAAGACTTCCTTTGCAACGTTACATACACTGTTCTGATAGCCCATGTTTAAGAAAGATTAATTAAACTGCAATAGTTGCAGAGAAGGACTGCTAAGATGATCAGGGAAAAAAAAAAAAGCTTATCTTGTAAGAGACTAAAATAACTTAATGGAGTCTGATAGGGTATATCATTGCTCTCTATAAATACTTCAGAGGTGGATAAATGCTAAAGAAGGAGAAAGCTATTTAAACTAAAAGACAAGGTTGACACAAGAACAAATGGGTATAAATGGGAAAACTTAGTCTGGAAATTAGAAGAATGAGTGAGGTTCTTGGAAGGTCTTAAAGAACAAATCTAACTAGTTAAAAAGTGAGCAGGACAAATTCAGGAACGTAAGACCTTTGCGGAAGAATAGGAAGGTACTTGGCGTGATGGCCAAGAAAACCCTTTCTGTTCTCTAGTCAAAGCTCCCCAGTACGGCCACCTGCATCTTCCACATTAAGACCTCATTAAAGCAATCAGAATATTGTTGTTTGACTGGTAAAGGATAAGAGACTGTCACTATTGATTAGCTCAGTGGTTCAAAATATAATGTTTTTCAAACTCCAGATTAGCGATACATAGAAAATCCACTAAATCTGGAGCCAACACTTTATCTGAACCTTTTATATACAGAAAAAGCAGGAGACAATGAAGGTGTCTTCAAGGGCTGTTCTCTCTTAGTGTTTGTGTGGACACATAACTGTGTAATTGGGAATGTAGAGGCAGAGGAACAGGAAGCAGAAGCCAGAAAATTTATTTCCTCCGTTCAGGGAAAATTTTACAAAACAAGCCAGCAAAAAAACCTTAACATTTAGTATGGATTTCAAAGTCAGAAAAAGAGGAAAGCCTAATTCCTTTGAACTTTCTGTGTCCTATTCTGACTTGTTATTGGTTTCAGCCCTTTCCTTACACCTTTCACAATGTTTTTATCTTTCTATCTTTTTACCTTTAGCTTCTTTCTATATCTACTTCTTGCCCATTTGTTTCTTTCCAATTAATTTTTTTACTTTTTTTTTTAATTTCCTTTGTTCCTTTTTTTAACTCCAAAGTAAATTTTGGAAATAACATTTGCCTTTTTCTCAGCTTATATGTTTGCTGCTGTGATGTAGTAACCTTACATAGCGTTTGATGTCAGTATCACTTCTCAAATCATATTATCAATATTTGTTATTTTTGAAAATTAATCATTCAATACATCCATATATTCACATTAAGAAATATTTTTGAAATTTGGTTTCATCATCCTGCTCATCAGAATGTGCTGGAGAAAATTAAGCTGTAATTTACTGTAGCATTTTATCCCCAGATATCTTTCAGCTCTGCTCTGGTCAAGAATGAGAAACATCTCTAGTTCTTTGTTACTATTCTTTTAAGAGGACAATCTTTATTGTTGTAATCTGTCATCTCTAATTAACATAAAATCACTCAAAACTTAAAAAATATAACTCACGCTGAGTCAGTCTACTTTATTATGATAAACTTTCCTATCTTCAATACACACTCCTTCATAAATCCATACTGAGTAGTAAGGTAAATTAACTACACCAGAAAGTCACTTTAGAATGACAATTCATTAAAGGCAGTGACAGTTTAGTAGGAGACAATACACTACTCATTTCAAAAGCTATGGAGAAAACCTCCCTTGATCAAAAACTCTGTTTACTTGGGGAAAGGGTAATTTAATTATCTATCTTCCTGACAAAAGGCATCCTTGTTGACTCAGGATGTAGAAATTAGCATATAGGGAATTTATTGTTCCACTTAATCTAACAGCCCAACATCAAAGAGACTTCGCCCTATAAATGAGCACTGAAAAGTCAAAAAACAAACAAGCAAACAGACAAAGGTTGAAAGAGAAAAGAGGACAAGCTGCTGAATGTCTCATTTTCCTGGCATCAATTTTGCTGAAGTGTAGCCTACCTCCACTGTGCTGAAGGAAAGTACTTATCTTTGTAATGCGTATTTTCAAGTATATATTAACATTATTGGAAGTTTTGAACAAGGCAATATAAGTTATCCTCTCTTGGCCCCAGAAAATTTCTACTTTGGCTTACTGTAGGCAATTATATATCTGGACACCTGGTAGCCACCTCTTGAATGAGAGGAGGACTGCAGCTAACTGCTCAACTCTGGAAATAAACTGAAACAATTCCTGATCAATTATGGCCAATCCCCAAAGCTTCTTTCTAGCCTAAACTGCAGCTGAAGGAGCAGTGGTGAATCATTTGTAAGCATCCTTCCCTTTACAGCTGTTCCATCTTCCTAGTCAAATCTTCCATTGATCACAATGTGGAGACATTATTGAGAAGAGCAATAAAACAAAATGCAGCAAGGAAAGTTTTGGAGAGGGCAAAACAACTCTGTGGGAGAGAAGTTGAAAATGTGCTCTGTTCAAATGCACAGAGGGAGTAGGGAGTTCTCAGGTAAGTAAAATCACTTTGACTTGTGGAAAATACTACAGAATCATGTACATAAATAATGTGAAAAGGAAAGGAGAGGACTAAAACTTCTCTTGCAAGACATTCACAGAAGGAGAAAAGACAGGAACCTTTAGTGAAATTTGGATCATAAGTAGCTTTTCAAAAGGAGGGAAGGAAGGAAGGAAGGAAGGAAGGCAGGCAAGGAATGAAGGAAGGAAGGAAATAAAGAAAATAGTGAGAGGAGAAATTCAGTATATTCCAAGACCTCTGCTGAAAATATTCAGTAGCCTTAACCTTAAAGGTAAGTGGAGTCCTTTAGTGCTTTTCTCACTGTGTGTCCTTGGCAGGATTACTCAACCTTTGCCTTTCTAATCAAAAGGAATTTTTTTTCCAATAATTTTTAATATTTTTAAGCCAAAACAGACATCTCAACCAGTCTAATTGGATTCTGAACTGATCAGCAGAAATCAGGATCTGTTCCTGTTTTGGAGAGGGTCCCAAGGAGTTGCATGGAAGGTGCACATACATCACAAAAATGACAGTGTTCCCTCATTGTATAGTAGCTTCTGATTGTACCAGACAATTCTGTGGAAGAGAGCATTTGATTCACATGCAAAGGGAGCAATTTAACACAGTCTGTGGATGCTGCCAAGGAATACTTCATGTTATGCCAACATAATCTGAAGGTCACTGAGCAAATACTTGTGTAGTTCAAATAATTATTTGCATCAAAGATCATAAAATATGTAAATATTATTAGAAACACTGAAATATTAAGTTAGATTAAGTGTAGATGTTCATTATATTTGATAAGAGAAGCATAACACAATCTCATTTATAGACTTTTTTTCCAAATCTGGGAGGTTTTGTGCAAAATTGGACAATATTTCACTTTTGTTGTTCAGCATGTGAAGGAGATAGCTTTGCCTGTTGAAATTTCCCTGGAAATAACAGTCGTATCAGCAATCATTTGATTTTTTAAAGATCTTTTTTCACTTCAATTTTCATAATAAAAAGCTGCTTAAGGGGGTGATCCAGAAAACAAAAAAATAACAAGTCATTTTGTGCAAACACAGCATCTATACTTTCTGTATAATGTAAACACTAACGTATGGTAGACATATTTTAATATCATTCTAATGTTTTTTAAATATGTTGGGGTTTTTAACTGCTTAATTCTGACACAGACCAAGAGACAATATTGATTTGGGAGATGAGGACTAAAAAAAAATTACTGCATTGAAACAAGAAACTAAATGCTGATTCTGGTTGTTGATTAGAAATAGTGACATAAACGTGCAAATATGAACTCAGTATAAGTGAACAGTGTGCTGCAGCAGCTAAAAAGCCAACAGGATGATGGGTTGCATCATCAAGGGCATCAGCAGCAGGGACAAAGAAGTCATTATCCCACTCTACTCAGCTCTTGTCAGGCCACACCTGGAATACTGGGTTCAGTTTTCGTTCCTGTTGTACAAAAAAGATGTGGACAGGCTGCAGAGGGTCCAGAGAAGATGAAGATGAGCAAAGGCCTGAGAAGACACCCATATGAGGACAGGCTGAGACAAGTGGATTTATTCAGCCTTGAGAAAAGAAGGCTTAGGGGAAACCTTATCCTCTTGTTCCAGTATTTAAAGAGGTGTTACAAAGAAGAAGGAGATTTCCTTTTTGCAAGGAGTCACATGGAAAAGACAGGGAGTAATGAGTACAAGTTACTCCTAGGGAGATTTCAATTTTACAGAAGAGGACAATTTTTCACAATGAGAGCAATTAGCTTTTGGAATAAATTCCTCAGGGAAGAGAGGAATTCCCCAACACTAGATACTTTTAAGGTTCAGTTGGGTAGGATGCTGTGCCATCTTCTTTAGACCATACTTTTTCCAAGAAAGGTTGGACCACATGAACCTTGAAGTCTCTTCCAACCTGATATTCTATGATTCTATAATTCTATGAAATGTCTAGCACTCAACTGTGTACAGCAGAAAGGACAAAGATTGAATATTGAGGGCAGTAAAGGACGGTCTATGGCTTAAGCTTTGCTGTGTCTCTGCTTTGGTATTTCTTCTTTACATTGTTTTTCCATCTGTTTAACTGCAAACATCTGCTGGCATGATAAAAGGTTTAGCTGTAGTTTACCAGTGTAATGGCAAACACTGACATCTTTACCTCAGTAATGAGCATAACCTCATTCAAATGAACTTGAAACACAAATTGTTATTAAAAAAAAAAAAAAAAAGAATGAAGCAAATGTCTGAAAATGCCTTACTTTCCAGAACTGTCACATACTGTGTTGCATTTGAATTCCCATCATAACTGTGGTAATTTCTTCCACCGCTTTATAGTTCCTTAAGCTTCTATCACCTTCTACTCTTTACTGCCAAGAGATTTTTTTCCCAATAGGCTAAACAGGATCTTTGAGCTAAAGCTATCTTTCTGTAGCCTTCTTACTGCTGTTACAGGGGTTAGTGCATTTATTGTGTATGGATGTTACAAAAGTGCAGTGGCTTAAAAGTGACTGGTTACACAAAAGTTCAAAGTCTAAACTTAAAAGCACACATCATTTCTATTGAATTAATTTATTGGGAAACTTTATTCCACAGTCCTTCCTCTTAATTACATTGAGAGTCTCATTTAATTTGCAAATATCCAAAGATATTGTACTGTCTTTCAGATCACTGTTACCCTGTGGTAGTGTGGTAGTGACTTAGCAATGCTGAGGTAGAATAACTTTCCAAATGAATAGATTTCATGACAGACAGGCTAATATGAAAGAATGAGCCCGCTATATAAATTTTACTTTAGACAATGATTTTCATAGAATTTGCAAAGTTGAGTTGTTTGGAGATGCCTATCTGAGCTTCTAACAGGTGGTATCAACCAACAGTGAAGGAAAGAAATTGGCTTTTAGCCTACATTTATGGGTCTTACAGGCAAGAAGGAATTAACTGTACAGTCTATGCTGAAATTTCTCTGCCAGAACTGGAGTAGAAATCACTGGGAACAGAAGGGATCTATTTTGTTTTACAGAGGTCAGTTGATTATAGAGATTTCTTTCTGGAAATCATGCTTATATATTGACTGCTTGTGTTATAGATTCAGTTCAAGGTAAGAAAGGTATCCACAAAATAAAATAAAATAAAATAAAATAAAATAATAAAAAAAAACTAACGTATTTGAGGTAGAATCTATGTCAATAATGAAATGTGTTAACATTGTTTTTTCAGAGTTTTATAGTATCGTTATTATAAATTCTGTCCATTTGTTTGGTCCAGCAATTATGAGATACAGAAAATGCCAACTATTTTTCCCTAGTGGATACAGCAGACTCCATTACATTTTGCATTGTGACTAGTGGTTCTGAACTTTCTGCTGCAATTGTTTTGCTAATACATTTGCAAACAACACAGTTTGCAATTGTGGTTCTGATGTATTCTCCATTCTCATTAAAGCTGTGTAGTAACAGAAAAAATAGCCCTGAAGACAGGAATGTAAAATGTCAATGAAAGAAATAGGGCAACACTCTTATTACCTAGCTCAAGCTCGAACGAGAAAAAGCATAAAAGACAGCACATTCTGCAGCAAACACCCACAAAGAGACTGTGTCAAAATGTACACTGTGTTTGTGCTGTATGGTTTGATTTGCTTACCAGTCTACCTTCATTTTGCCACCAATGTTGATGCTGTAATCTCGTACATGTTTTGTAGG
>NW_008607633.1:5937-7017 GCF_000691845.1 Merops nubicus | reverse complement strand
TGGAAACGTATTAAAGAGCTCTTTCAGAACTAGATATATTCTGGTTTATATTCACAAGTCTGGTGTTATAGCGAATTCCTGACTCACATTCCAAATATGTTCCTGGCCAGGCTACTCACGCCTGCCTAGGGTTATTTGGCATGTAACTGCTTTTATGAACAATATCATCTAGGCAAGGAAGCAGGGGGAATGGTAGTATGAAGTCAAAAAATTTGCTGATAAACATAGGAAATGTATTTAATATGTTTTTGTAGCCCAGTCAGCTAACTTTCCTTTTAGAAAGTAGAATGCGTAAGATAACTTCAGAGGTATCACCATCTTTCAGTATAATAAATCTTTTTCTTCATTTTTTCAGAGACCTCAGAGGAATAAAAATCTCCAAATTGAAACATGCCTTTTTATCCCTTTAAAATCTAGAGTTCACATCCTTTTTGTTGTTGAATTCACCATGTCTTGTATACTGGTATGCTCATTTAGTATGGTCTTATCATCTCAGTTTGACATGTCTAAATTCCCAGAAGCCAGTTCAGTGATTTTATTTCAAATTTATTCCTTGCTCAAGAAGCATTCACATTTGAAAACTAGTGCTATAGTATATTTGTATATACTGTTATATATATCTTTATATATACAGTATATATGAAGACATTTTTATGAATATAGATTCAAGTAGAAGAACAAAGGATTCAGTTTGTTTTCTTCTGCCTTACACTTTAAACAAAAGCTTTAGAATATGTCTAGCAGAGTTGTCATGTTTTTTTGTGCACACTATAATTAGATCATTCAATACGTGGTAGAAAATGTAGAAGGCAGCTGGATGTGTCTCGTAAGCTATGCCAATTCAAGTTTAACCTTCCAACTCATACAGAAAAGATATTAGACTTTTTGACTTCTTGCAGATGGATGTTTGGGTTTTGTTTTGTAAACTGTCTGAATTTGTCCAACTAAGTGGAAAATAAGTGCAGAGAGTGGATGTCTTTCTCAAAAGGAAGCGACTCCCTGTGGCTCTGATACATGTAGTTTTTGGTTAAACAGCAGAGAATGCCTGGAGATTCAGGTGAGACTGTCTGCTGATCCTTT
>NW_008607633.1:0-5906 GCF_000691845.1 Merops nubicus | reverse complement strand
AATACCCACTATTTCTTTCCCTAGAGAATTCTAATCTGGCCATTACTTAAAAGATCATTTCTTAGTGCAGCTGACCTTTGCAAAGGCTGATCAATACATAACTACAAAGTTGATAAACAAGATTCAGGCAGCATATGAAATGTCCAGAGAAGTCTTTTATTTGCAATAGATCAGTGTAATGAAAATAAGCAGAATATTATTTCTCTTTAAACAGTATTTAGAGCAGTGACTTTTTGCACCACTTTAAAGCAGAACTTCTGATTGTCTTGCTTCTCTGTTTCTCCAACAGACTTTTTTAGGAAACTCCAGTGTTCATCTTAAAAAAAAAAAATAAATTTTGCAACTGAAAATTTCACATCCGTATATTTCCAGAAGTGTTGCTTCTACCTAGACCTTGCAGATAAGACACTAGTCTTTTAAAGTTTGTTGAAGGTATTAGGGAGGGTTTGGGGATCCATGGCATGTGGTATTATGCATGGTGTACACTCTGTGAACACTGATGAATTAATATCTTTTGTATAAGAACTCGTCTCGTCACTCTCTTCCAGTTTATGATTCTGTGCAGTAGCTTTTTCCTTCATAATCTATGCCCTCAGAGCCCATAATTGTGCCTGATAAAAAAACCCCATGACAGAAAACATCATTGAATGGTTTCACAGCTAAAAATATATATTCACAGACACCTATGTACACTTTGCAAATATACCTAACTGCAAAATTGTCTTCACATTCCACCTTCATAAATTAGCCAAATAATTAATGCTCTTTTTTCTTGTCTGATTAATCTGACCTTTCTCTAAGCTGTGTCTTGACTCATTCATACTTACCAGGTTTCACACAGTACCAGTTTCACTTACACTGAATAATACCTCACCTCTGTCATAATACCACTGGCTTCAGTGGCTCAATGCTGAGAAATTTTTTTTTTCCCCCCGAGGAATTACTCTGGGAACTAATCAAACCAAATCATGTAAACTCTTTGTAATTAAACTAGCAGCCCACAACGAATTCATTTCAGTCAAGTGTAGTTTTATCAGTACAGACTTTTCCAAAAACACTTTTTTTAATCCTAAAGAATATAATTGAAATGCAGGGTCTGTTTGAGGAAACCAAATAATAACAAATGGGAAATATCTATTTACCATTTTTTATTTTATTTTCTGTTCTCACCAGTCATCTAAGTCACCGGCATTGCTTATGCTCCATGACTGAATGATTAAGCAGAGGGGAGAAATTAAATTCCTTTAAGTATTTTCTGCTTCTCCAAATTATCAATGCCACAATTAAAACGCTCCCTGAACATTTCTTGAAATGCTTGGGAATGACTGTGCTTGAAAACGATGTGTTAACAGGATTATTCACTACATTATGCATAATATTCTCTGTGTTATTCATATGGCCCCATGTCAAATATTTCAGTACTGCAAAGGGGGAAAAGGAAAAAAACCCACCATATTTAATTTAGTACAGAATCCAGCCCTTTGACAAGAATTATACTTAAACACTGACCTCAGTGCTTTCATAGTAATACAGAGAGGATTTGTTAGTATTAAAAGCATTGAACTGAAACCTAAAAGAAGAAATACTTTTGAAAAATTTTGTTTAAAAATCCCTAAAACTACAAAACCCAGAACAGTCTGTAGTAGTATGAAAATCATAATCATCTCCAAACACTTTCCCCCTCCCAAAAAAGAAATGCCAACTGAAAATTTTTCTTCAGTGGACACACATCTGTCAAACTGGAAGATATGACAAGCTGACAATTTAGAACCTGTTTGTACAAGTGTGGAGTCATTAGCACCGGTCACACTGTCAGCTCCAAACCTGTTCCATACTATCACTGAAAATCTGGCTTTTCTAACATCAAAACAGAAAATTTCAAAAGTTGATCATTCATTTTGGGATATAGGAATTAGCATTTCAGATAGAACAGATACAAAAATATTGTCAGACTGTAAGAATGAAAGTACACCAGCCAAGATAATTAAATCTGATGATCATCTTGGTAACACCCTAGTGAGAAACTCTTTAGGATGATTTAATTTCATTATTTGGATGCCCAGTCCAGCTGTCAGTCTTATTCAAAATGGGATTCAAAATAATAAAATCATAAAGGTCAGACTTCAGCTTTGCTTGTATTGTGTTCCTCTTTTCAAATCTGTAGAAATTAATGACCATGAGAAACTAGTTTTTATTATTGATACCATAAAGTAAGATTCTTTGACCAAATTATTTATCCCAGTTCAAACCCGTGTGAGGAGAAAATACAATTACTTACATAAGGCTGCTGTATATCTAGAAACCTATAAACCCTTGGATCCTGTATTCTTGAGTTAGCAAATAACAAATGACATGACAATGAATGGATCTATGTGAGTTCTGCAGAAAAACAAGACAGAATCAACTCAAGAAACAGAACAAATCTAACATTCCCAGAGTCACTGTATATAACATTCTCATTTCTTGTATTGGTTATTCAGGACTCCATGATGTAGGCAAAAAGTAATGAAGTAATCTAAAAATGACAAAACAGGTAATTTTTTCATTTGTTTCTGGCCTGGTTTAAAGGTTATGACCACATCCTAAGGCCTTAGCAAAAGGAACTTTTTTAAAAAGACCATTACCTGCTCTAAACAAGAGTCTTTGTTTGCTAACCTTTAAAACTCAATGCCTTCATCTTTATCTAAAAGATAATTAGAGACAGGAGACAGGCAAGCAATATTTTACCAGCACTATAGATAACATTTATAATTTTTACTGGACTTAGAGAAAGCACTTTTTTTTCCTAGAAAAAATGTATCAGGAAGTCAATGTTTGAAGGTATTTCAAAAAACTCATCTCAAACTATAATGGGAAAAAGTCTCATTTAATTCTACTAAACACTGCTGTAGAAGGAAACAGTTCTCTGTGGTTCTCTAATGCATGTTAAAATATGTATATGTATTAAAAAATATAACAGCTTTGTAAAGGTTCAGTTGCAGGATGACATGGAGACTACTTCCTTTGTCACTTTAGTTTTTCTACCCATCATTTCTATCGACTCTTAAAAGTCTGCTGCACCAACTGTACCACTGAAGTCAGTAGGAATTGTCATTTATGTCAGTGGGAGCAAGATCAGGGACAGCTTTGTAGTTAAACAAAAGATAAAAGTTTCAAATACAGGAATACTATAAATATATATTTAAGGAATAGCAACAAAGAAAATTCTGAAATAAGACCATTATGCAAATATATCCAGATGTACTCCATTGTCATGTCACTTCCAGAGAAGTAATTTTTCATAACAACTCTAAATTTGATTTTAAATATTTTTAAGAGAGCATGTGTGATGCTTTTGAGACAGAGTATTGACAATATTGCTATTGAATTTTACCACCTCCAGGTGTATATTTGCCAAAATCGAAAGGAAAAATGCATTTTGCTGTAAAGTTGCTTTCACTTTAATTGCTGAGACAGAGTTTACAGAATTCACTTATAAGAATTCATTTATGTACATGACAGCATTTTTAACTTTCTTATTTTACTTCTTTTTTTCCAACCTTTGCTCTTCTTCTGCTAACTCCATCCTATTTTTATATTAACTCTTTTATTTTTACTATTCATTCTTCTACTTTTTAGTCTTCTAGTAGTTTGTAAGAAAGCATCTAAGACTGATTAATGCAATTTTATAGCTAACACACTGTATATTGCTGATTGTTTGTCAGACACTCCCAGTGCAGAGCTGGAAGTTTGCCTTCTCCAGGGTCATCATAAGAGCATAACTTAAAAGATTGCAGTTTTCATAGATATAATGGTGGCATATAAATATATATCTATAAATATATCTATAAATATTGTGGTCTCAATTTGCTGTTTTTGTTTCAGTTCTTTATAACAATCATTAAACTTCAGCTGACAAGACGTTCTGATCATTTAATATTCAAGGAACACCAAGAACCCCTATTATTAACAGAACTGACTTGAAAGCAAGCACTAAGATAATACTCTCACCTTGGCTTCGGGGTGGCTAACGAAGGGGTGGCCAGGGTAAAGTTTACATATAGAAAAAGAGTTGGAAGGGATCTCAGGGATCTTCAACCTTTCTTGGCAAAAGCACAGTCTAGACAAAGGGGAGTCTCCATCTTCTTTGTAGCTACACTTTAAATACGGGAATATGGTGGCAAGGTCTCCCCTAAACCTTCTTTTCTCAAGGCTGAACAAATCCACTTGTCTCAGCCTGTCCTCATATGGCACTCTTCCCAGGCCTTTGCTTATCTTTGTGTCTCTTCTCTGGACCCTCTTCAGCCTATCTACATCTTTTTTGTATATCAGGGACAAAAACTAAACTCAGTATTCAAGGTGTGGCCTAACAAGAGCTGAGTAGAGTGGGATAATGACTTCTTTATTTCTGCTGCTGATGCCCTTGTTGATGTTGATGCTGATGCCCAGTGTCCTGTTGGCTTTCTTTGCCTCTGCAGCACACTGTTCACTCATATTGAACTTGTTGTCCACCAGGCCCCCCAGGTCCCTTGCCACAGATCTGCTCTCCAACCATGTAGATCCCTGCTTGTGGTGCGCTCGTGGATTACATTTTCCCGGGTGCAGGACTCTACATTCATCTTTTTTGAACTTCACAAGTTCCTTGGTGGCCCACTCTTCCAGCCTGTCCAGGTCTTCCTGCAGGGTAGCTCTCCCTTCCGAAATGCCCACTTCCTCACTCTGTTTGGTCTCATTGGCAAACTTTAAGAGGATACACTTGATCTCATTATCCAGATCACTTATGAAGATATTAAACACCATCAGGCCAAATATCGATCTCTTGGGGACCCCACTTGTGACAGGTTGCCAATTTGAAAAGGAGCTAATTACCACCACCCTCTGAGTGCATCCTGCCAGCCATCTCCCCATCCACTGCATAGATCACTTCACTAGACAGCTCTGCATCAGTTTCTCAAGGAAAAGTCTATGGGAAATCGTGCCAAAAGCCTTGGAGAAATCCAGGTAGACAATATCAACTGCCCGCCTGACATCAGCCGAGAAGTTTACTTTGTTGTAGAATACCATCAGGTTTGTAAAGCACCAGTTGTCCTTAGTGAATCCATCCTGATTTTTTCCATGTTTCATTTGACTTGTGATAGCCCCCAGAAGTGCAACTGATGGGCCTATAATTTTCTTGATACTCCTTTAAGCTCTTCCTGTAGATCGGGTGACGATCGCTTTCTTGCAGTCTTCTGGGACATCTCCCAGTCTTCACAGTTTCTCAAAGATTATGGAAAGCAGCCTCACAACAGTGACAGACTAAATGCCCTTAGGTGGATATTGTCAAAGTTCATTGATTTGTAGGATTCAAGCTTCTTTAATAGTCAGCATACCAAATTTGCCATCACTGGTGATGGCTCTGTGTTTGCGTTAACCTGGATTTTAGTTCCCAAGGCCTGCTGCCCAACAGTGCTGGTGAAGACAGAGGCGAAGTACGTGTTGAGAACCTCTACTTTTTCATGAATTTTTGGTGACTAATTCACCTCTCCTCTTTAACAGTGGGCCAGTATTTTCCTTCTGTTTCTTCTTGTTGCTTACATACCTGAAGAACCCTTTCCTGTAGTTTTTGACATCTCTGCTCAATCTCTCTTTGTGCTGAGCTTTTGCTTTGCTAACTGCATCTCTGTATGCCCTGGCAAATGCCCCTGTAGTTGTCAATGGGTATTTGTCCTCTGGTACACTTGTCTTTCAGCTTTGAGATGGCTCAGAGGTTCACAGTTTTAACTACAAATTAACGAGCCTTGACAATATCCAAGGCGGTCTCTTACTGTGACTGCTTCCCTTACCTTTAGAGAGGATGGACTGGTTTTGTGCTTCCAGGAGGACATTCTTGAAAAATGTTAAGAGATATCAGGGGTTGAGCTGTGGAATTATATATGGTAGTGCAA
>NW_008607632.1:0-22515 GCF_000691845.1 Merops nubicus | reverse complement strand
AAAAAAAAAAAAAAGAAAGCAAAGAAATGCATATGAGAATGTGCAAAAAGAAAAAAAAAGCATCTTCAACTGTATTAAATTGTGAATCTGTATTTTTAAAAGTTTGACTTTGTGCCATAAGAAGAAATACAGGAAATAAATCAAATTTCCTGTGTTATGGTGTAACCCTGATGAGCAGCTAAGCACCACTGTGGTGGTTTAAACCACTTTTATTGTTCAGGGGCAGGTTCAGTAAAGGGGACGGTAAACTGAACAAAATTAGCAGCAAATGAACAGTTTATTATAAAAGGGTTGAACAGGGGAAGGCAGGATACCCAATTAGCAGCAAATTAACAGTTTATTACAAAAGGGTTGAACAGGGGAAGGCGGGATACCCCAAAGGGACCCCAAAATTATACACAGAAAATTGTGACAAATAAGGAAAATAACACAAAGGGGAAAAGGGAGGAAAAAAACCAAGAAAAACAAGAAAAGAGAGCTGCTCTCTCTACTAGATGGCTAGCTGAGAGAGAGCGGGAGGGAAAAATAGGAAGAACTGTCTCTTCCCCCTTCCCTCTCTCCTTGAAACACTCCTGGCCCTTCAGACTCTCTGAAAGAAACACAAGAAAAGGTAAAGACAACTCCCTCCCACCACCCCCCCGAAGGGTTACTTGATGCTGAGAGAAAGGTGAAACCACGGTGGGGGGCTGGTCCAGATGTTTCTCCCTTTGTGCCGGGAGGAGGGGGGCGCAGGCAGGAACAAGGGTCCGTCCCCGTCCTGGGATGCAGGAGAGAATTAGAAGGGTAAAAATCAAGGTGAGATAAAGGCAATTTAGTAGGTAAAGCAAAATTGCATGCACAACAAGACAAGCAAGATAAGAAATTCATTCACCACTTTCCATCGACAGGTAGGTGTTCATCCATTTGCAGGAAAGCAGGGCTCCATGACATGTAATAGTTACTTGGGAAGACAAACACCATAACTCCTTCCTTCTTCTCCTGTTTTTACTTTTGAGTATGATGTCATATGGTACAAAATATCCTTTGGTCAGTGAGAGTCAGCTGTCTCAGCTGTGTCTCCTCCCAACTTTTAGTGCATCCTCAGCCTACTCACTAGTGGGGCAGTCTGAGAAGCAGAAAAGGCCTTGACCCTGTATCCTGGGCTGTGTCAAAATAGGCATGGCCAGAAGGTCAAGGAAGGTGGTTATCCCATCCTACTCCATGCTCATGAGACCCCCCCTCGACGTATCCCATCCTACTCCATGCTCATGAGAACCTGCCTGGACTACTGAGTCCAGCTCTGGGATCCTCAACACAGGAAAGACACAGAGCTGTTGGGCTGGGTCCAGGGCAGTGCCATGAAGATGATCAGAGTACTGGAGCACCTCTCCTACAAGGACAGGCTGAGAGCTTTAGGGTTGTTCAGCCTGGAGAAGAGAAGGCTCTGGGAGACCCTATTGTGGCCTTCCAGTATCTGAAGAAAGACACCTTCCAGCAACTTCTACAAGACAGCTGGGGAGGGATGTTTTACAGGGGCTTGTAGTGATAGGGTGAGGAGTAATGGGTTCAAACTGGAAGAGGGTAGATTTAGTTTACAGATTAGGAAGAAGTTCTTTGCTGTGAGGGCAGTGAGACATCGGAACAGATTTCCCAGGGAAATTGTGGATGCTCCATTGCTGGAGGTGTTCAAGACCAAGTTGGATGTGGCCTTGTGCAAGCTAGTCTGGTGGGAGGTGTCCCTGTCCATGGCAGGGGAGGTGGAACTAGATGATCTTTAAGGTCCCTTCCAAACCAAACCATTTGATTATTCTATGATGCTTTGTAAGCACTGCTCAACAATAATGCAAACATCCCTTTGTAATCAACCTATTTCAAGCAGAAATCCAAAATTCAGCCCCATAACAGCCACTGTGAAGAAAATTAACTTTATCTCAGTCCAAATCAGTACATCTCCCAGTATTCTCTGAAATGTAAACTATATCTGAAATATCTCTTATTTGGGGGTTTGGGTTATTTTTTTTGTCTCTCTGAGTGGTATGCAGCTATCAGTGTTGCAGTGCATATGCCATATTGTTTAAATATTGTTATACTCAATTCATGCCAGAAAAAAATTATTTGTTATTTTCTCATCTTTATCTCCAAATATTATGGCTGTGTACTCCCCCTGCAGTGGGATGGGAAAGGGAATCAGAAAAGCAAGAAATCAGTGGGTGAAGTAAAAGATGTTTTATTAAATGAAGGAGAAAGAAAGGGGAAAAAAAAACAACAAAAAAAATCTATATCAACAAGCAATGCTCAGGCAATCACTCACTACCTCCTACAAGCAGATCAATACCCAGCCAGTCTCCGATCAACATCTACTTTTGAAAGATCAAACTCCCAGTTTTTAATTATGAAGCAGGATGCCATCCAGTATGGACAATCCCTTCGGTCAATTTGGATTAGCTGTTCAGGATATGTCCCCTCCCAAGCTCTTGCCCAGCCCCAGAATCCTCACTGGGGTCTTGGGGCAGACTAAAGAACAGCAAAAGCCTTGATGCTGTGCAAGCACTTCAGAAGTAGACAAAACACTGGTGTGTTACTGTTTTGGTAACAAATCCACACCACAGGACAATATGGGTTGCTGAGAATAAAGTTAACTCCATCTCAGCCATACTGAGCACAGGGGCACGGTACAGAAGCTGCAGTTTCATACAGAATGATTTGTTGTGTCAAATAGTTAATAAATCAGTTACTTTGTTATATGTGTTTTTCTCTTAAATGCTATGAAGGTTTCTTCAAGACAATAATTCCTGTTGCACAATTGTATACTATTCTGGGGAAGACTCATTCCAATTGTAGGAGTAGGTCCTGGTAAATGTTTGGATTTTCTAAATCCTGCTGTTTTCATATCACATAAGAGTAGTCACAACAGTATCTATTTTATTTTTTCCCTTAGTATAAAGCACTTTCAATTCTTTCCTTAAGAAATGTTAAGAAGTAGCATAAACTCCCACAGATGACAGTATCTTGATATTGCCCTTAGCAGCAACACTCTAATAAGATGTCTCAAGCCATATGTTTAGTGTCCACACTGGAGGCCTGGCTTGCCTGTGTTTTCCATCACTTCTGTTTACACCTAAACACAGACCTCAGAACTTCACAGAATGTGTCATAGAGGCAAAACAAAGTGGCTGGAGTGAAGATTTAAAATGTAGCAGCAAGGACATGAGGCAAATTAATTTTTCAGTTCAGTTGGTGAAGGAAACAATTAAGAGCATGTGAGGAGAGGAAAAAACATAAACTCCAGCATTTTCTTTTAACACAGTATTTTTCTGAAATAATGGTCATGACAGATATCATATGGAATCAGTGGAATATATTTTTTTTTTTGAAAGTAAGGCAATGAAAATTAAAGAATAGACCAAATTCTTTCATCTGGGATATCTCCCTGCTGCCCAGCTGCCCAACATTTAAAGCATTTCACCCCAATGTGCTAAAGCCCAGGCTGACATGTGATAGACTCATTTTAAAAATAATTGAAATTATTATTTTGTGATCTTGGGGGATGACTCTAAAATGGTAGTCCTGACACATACCAGAAAGATGAGAAATCCAAGTCTGATCTGCAGAAAAAGAGTTCAAACTTATATTCTATCTTTTTCAAGAGTGCTGAATATAACAAGAAAAATAGATTTTTATTTTTCCTCCCTAGTCTTGTCTGTTGGAAGTATTTTTGGAGCTTAACTATTTTTTTTTAAGCTGGAGACAGGTCTTGGGCTTAGTCTCTTTTTACATTATATTTTTATGGTAGAGATTTCTGGAGTTTTCAGATTCTAACCTGGACATTAGTAAGTACATAAATACATTAATGCATGACTGAACTCTTCATAGTTAACTCCTACCTAAGGTTTAAAACACTCCTTAAGGGAAAAATGCCAATAAATTTTGAGTTCAAAACTGTTCAGCCTGAGAAACTAACTGTATTAATTTCAAACTCCAGAATAAGTTTGTTTAGCTTGTGAATCTAGATGTAAAAATAAATGGTCATTAGTGAAATATTTTCATTATTTGATAAATGACTATAGCATAACTACTACAGTATTTCCTTTTTCTTTTTCAGGGAAAGGGATTTTTCTTTTCTTTTTTTAAATGATTGGTTTTATAAGGGACTTTATTTTGGAATGAAAATGAATAAAATATATTTAAGTGTTATTCTGGTTACTTAGTGTAGTCAGTGTTATTTTTAGTATACCAAATAAATATACCTGTATTTTTATCATCATACTTATATATCTTTCATTTTTCTATTGCTTAACAGAGTTAATTTATTAAGTATTTTAATAATGTTCTACAGTTCCTCTCCTTCTGTTGGAATATTTTAACATCTTTCCTTTTTTATTTTCAACTTGCTTTCTTTCTGCTGCACCACTCAAATTATTCTAGATATAAACACAGGTCACATGATTGCATGTGGTAAACCTATCAACATCTTTAATTTCTTTTACATCTCAAATCAGATGAACCTAAATGTAGGTTAAAACCTAAAATTTGAGTAGTAGCTAGTTTCCTCACTTGCAAAATTTAGTCTTTTGTGAAAGAACTTTCACCAGTTTGTTTTGAATTGCAGAATGAAGCAATGAAACTTGTATCAGGCAGCATAAGCATAGATTTAGCTGCAATGAAAAGAGAAGACTGGTGAGAGAAAATTTGAAACCCATTTGTTCTGATACAGTAGCATCTAGTTTTTCTTCCATCTTTTATTCCTAAAACATTTTCATTTTTGCCCCTTTTTCGTTCCATTAGCAAACATACTGTTGACAAGTCAAGAAAAAAGGAGAAACAAAAGACAGTTTATATCTCTTTCACATTGCCTAAATACTTTTTCCAGTGTTCTGGGATGCTCAGGGATGTTTTGGATCCATATCTTCTTATTGATCTTATTCATCCGTATCTTCATCTTCATAAGGGTTTCTTTCAAGCTTATGGTGACATGATAAAATTGGTGGTTTAGTCTTTTTCTGCATCAGCAGTTCTGTCTTTGTTAGCTAAGGCAGTTTTTTTCTTATCTTGTCACATGAAAATCATTGTACTCTATTTCACAAGATAAAGCATCAGTAGAAAAAATAAAATTGCAAACTATATGCCTGTAGATTCAGCAGCTTTTCATCCTTTTACTATAATAAAGTACTATTATCACACAAGTATTAGAAGTATCTTTATCGAAACCATCAGAAAGATAATTTTGCACAGATGCATCTCTCCTAATCACAGTGAGTAAAGAAACAGTTGCTGTCCAAAAAGCAGAGAACTGCTCCTCTTCACAGGATATATATCAGCCCAATATATCAGCATTTAATCACCTTCTTAAAAAGCCAAAAGACTTAGAAAATTCTGACATTCAATGTTACTTGAAAAGGTGAGGTGGTGGGATCAAAAAAAAATAACTTTTGTATTCTTCTGGATTCTATTCTCTTTTTCTACCCAAAAGAACTCAGCGTTCAAAACAAACAGTAAACTTTTGGAACATACTACATATTTTCTAGGAAAAAACAAATTACTGTGCCACTTGACCAGTGCAGATCCAGTAGAATGTATGTTCTGCAGGGAATTTTGGAAGTAGAGCTGAGAATAAAAGACTCAAATTTTGGTATGCTTATTTTTGTCTGAGCGATACAAAAAAAGAGATGAGTCAATACACACGCCAAAAAAATATCTAGTTGGAACCAATGAAATTTTTAGCTGTTTTTTTCATTCATTTTTCTACTTATTTTTTTGATGAGTAAGCAGAAAAAAAATCTCATAAAAAGAGACACAATCTATTGACATGTAACTCTTTGAACAATAATAGAATGCATTTTTCATGTAGAATAATAAGATAGACATTGTCACATTGGACACGTACATTCATAGGAGCAAATTGTATCACAAACATCTTCACTGAAATTTGTCTACCATATGATGGGAAGCTCCTGCCTAAGTAATTTTGCTGGCTGAATAAAATCAGATGTGATCAAATAATTCTTCTCTAAAGATGCTTTCTTAGTAAGACAAAAGGTTGGAATCAATTGAACTTCCTTTTAAACAGTTTGGCTTCATTCAGAAAGACTTTTTAATTCAGTCACCACTATGAACTCCAAATAAGAGCATGAAAATTTAAAAAAATGTTTTAATAAAATATAGCACACTGATAACTGGAAAAATTAATATTTCTTTATCATCTCTTAGAAAACTATCCTGCAAAAAGTGTGTTTGAAAGACTAATTAGGGCACCAAATCTGGGGATATTCTATGATCTTATCAAAGCCCTCCACAGGTGCTGGGATTGCAATGAAAAGTCTCTCTTAATCAGTATGAAAAACATTTGAAATCAACAGTTACAGAAAGACCAAAGGTTCTGTCCAAGATTCTGACTGTACTCTAAATGTGTCTTCAAGAAATAACAGTGATTCTCCTTGTATCTGACCATTCAGGAAAGACCTTTTAAGATAGAGACTTTGGGTTCAATTTCATTATCTAGAGAAAGATGCCTAGTGTCATTGGATAAAACTTGTAGTACTTCCCTTTTTCTCCTCTTGCAGCAGCTCCTCCCACTGGAGGCTGAGGAGGCTTCTGTTCCTCCAGAAGTCTGATGGTCTCCCATAGGTTCTGTACCTTACCTGCTACCACTGTCTGACCACTTAGCCACAAGCCTGTTTATTCTTCTCAAATAGTAATTTGAAATATTAGCAGCCTTGTAAGGGACAGTACTGCTGGGAAAGTTAGTTGTTGAAATATCCAGAACTACATGCCTTTTAGATCTCTTATACACAAAAGTTCTATTGTGTGGTCTCTTCAAAGCATGACACACAAAATATACACTCAAGGTTAAAGCTGATGGGAGATAAAATATCTGGATTTATCTGTAATTTTTAAAGAGGTCAGGAGACAGTGTTTATCTCTTAAAGTGGATTTTTAAAAAGATAAATTCTTTCTTGAATATCATGCTTTTGAATTCTAAGAGCCATTCGAAGCTCAGACTAAAGGTGTTTGAGAAACTTGTTCCCAAATAAATTAAAGTGGCTCTCCAAAGCAACTAGCTGATCATTTCCAGTGGAAGCAGTGGGGCAGTAATACTCATAGAATAATTTATGTTTGAAAAGACTCTTAAGACCATCAAGTCCAACTATAAAGCTAAAGCTGCCAAGCCTACCACTAAACTGTGTCCATAAGCACCACATCTACACATCCTTTAAATACCTCCAAGAATTCTGACTCCATCACCTCCCTGGGCAAACTGTTCCAGTGCTTTACAACCCTTTCAATGAAGAATATTTTTTTCTTAATATCCAGCTGAAACCTATCTTGATGCAATTTGAGGCTGTCTCCTTTCATCCTATCACTTGTTACTTGAGAGAAGAGACTGACACCTATCTTGGTACAACCTCATTTCAGGCAGCTGTAGAGAGTGATAAGGTCTTCCCTCAGCCTCCTTCTTCTCCAGGCTAAACAACCCCAGTCCCCTCAGCTGCTCCTTATAACACTTGCTGTGTAGACCCTTCACCAGCTTTCTTGTTCTTTTACATGCTCCAGTACCTCAAAGTCCTCTTCTAGTGCAGAGCCCAAAACTGACACAGTATTTGAAGTGCTATCTCTCTAGTACCAAGTACAGGGGGACAATCACTTCCCTAGACTTGCTGGCCTCCCTATTTCTGACACAAGCTAGGAATAAGTATTTACTGCCTCTTTCTCTGTAAGAACACTTGTGTTCAAGCTCTGAAAAGCTATTGTACATCAGCGTTCTTGTATTTCTTCCTCGCTTCTGAAGTGAAAGTGGAAATAACTTCAGACACAGAAGACAAATTGGTAAATTGGTGTGGAATTTTGTTTTAAAGTAACTGAGACAAACTATGCTGCATTTTCAGTGAAGGGACAGTAAACGTTAATGAGTTTAAAACTCACATACCCGTATTTCAGCAGTGAGTTCAAGGGTCATATTTGTTTCCTTCCTTGCTGTTAGGTCAGCTTGCTCTTCTGTATCTAGTATGAAGACCTACCTAGCAGAGATACTCGGTGCCTACTAGGAATGTGTGAGGCTGGGATTTCATTATTATTTATGAATTTTTAGAAGCATTTTATACAAGTTCCAAACCCCATTAGAAATAAAAGCTTGGTTATCTAGAACTTTGTGCAGAGAACCTTGTTCCCCTTAATGCACAGAAAAATCATTGCTTCCTTGAAAGTTAAATTGTTTGCTTACTGCAAAGTTTTGTTTGTCTTCAGTTGGGCAGTTATGTCATCATAGTATCTTATCACTGTCATCAATGTCACTTCTGCCTTATGGGAATCCATGCTGACTTGTCTCCATCACCTTCTTGTCCTCCATGTACCTGGAAGTGGTTCCCAGGATTAGTTCTATCACTTTCTCAAGTATCAAGGTGAGGTTGTTTGACCTGTATCTCCCTGACTCCTTCTTGAAGACAGGAGTGACATTTTACTTCCTTCAGTCCTCAGGCACCTCACCCAATCAACATAATTGTTTGAAGCTTGCTTCACAAGGCAACAGCTCAGGACTGAGCTCATTAGGGGCTACTGGACAATCTTTGAGTCCACATCTCTGTAGCTCCCATTGTCTTCTCCTTTCTCAGCACTTGTGTTCTCAATCAAACCTCTAATTTAAAACATCAACAGACAGAAGACTAAAGCAGAGAACAGTTTTCTTACTGATCTCCTACTCATACACAAATAACTTCACCTTTCTGTCATCCTGTTCCCAATCTCTCATTCTGCATTTCTAGTTTGGTTTGCTTTGGTGATTTGAAGATTACTGGCATAAGAATTTTCTCTGATCATGCCTGGGAAGACAGTCCTTCCTAAGATTAATTTACTAGGTATTTTTTCTCTGATTTTTTATTGATCTATTTTGTGTTTGACACAACCAAAGTAACTCACATCAGTCTGTTCTGTTCTTGTGTTTTCCTACAGACATCACCTCAGACAGCATGCCACTGGAGCAGACTGATGGGCTTTATTTATTTATTAACTTACACAACATGTATCTACCACTGTTCATGAGTAACTCCCACTGATTTTTGCTGTCTAATAAAAAGGGCATGATTCTTCATCATTTTAATGGCTGACATCAGAGCTGAAGTATTTTTGCTTTGATTTAGTTCTTATATTTTAAGACATCGAAGGATAAGGGCACAAAACAATACAGACATTTATAGTTCTATTTATTCTAACTTTAGTCACTGATATCCAAAACTGTCATCTTCAAATCCCCAATTTAATGACAATTTAGAAGTCCTTCTATGCTGTCTGAATGTCCTGTGTATGTCCTGCATTGTCTGAAAGATGTAATCAAAATAGGTTCCATGGCAATGTCACCACTTCTTTTAATTAAAGAAGTAAAAAGTTAGAATGCACAAGTATGATTTATAAATATTGCTTCCAAATAATTCTTCTGCTTTAATGTGTTCTGTTCAGAAAGGCAACGGAAGGTTTAAATCCTGTGTACAGTTACTGTGGAAAAAGTGAGAAACCCACAGAGCTACTGAAGCAGAAACTAAACCGTGAATGTCTTTTCTTCTGAGTGACAGCTCTAATCAGTAAGCTAGAAAGTCACAAATATGCATATTCTCTCTCGTGCTTTCTTTCTGTCTTTGGTCCAATAATCTTTGATTATTGCATGAAAACAGTATGGTTTCAACAGAAATGAGTGAGAATGCCCTTGATCTGTGTATGTGTCCATCAAGCAGAAAGAGGCATTTTAACTCTGCCTCATGAGATTTCAAGTAACCAGTAAGTGACAAAAATGAGAACAGAGAGGTACATTCTAAACTAAATGAATTTTATAATGTTATAAAATTATATCTAAGTATTTGAAAGAAAAAAAGGTTGCACGTATCATGTTTTTGGAATGGTCTCAGAGATAGAAATCCCATAGCAGGAGTGTTCTTCTGCAGGACATAAACCTTAGACACAGTCAAAGAGAAAATCACACCTGTGTCCTCAGGTATGACCTCTTCACCTTCACTGTGTCACCTTCTTATCCTGTAGTGCTTCCCAAGCATTTCTTAGACCTGGACATTAAAGCCAAATCCCCATTATAGAGTATTCTTTAAGGATCAAAGTTAAAATTTAGGTGTTATATATTTTCACTTAAAGTTTAAATAAGTGATGGACATTCTTTGCCGCTACTTTCTCCCTGGAAATATTTTATCCCCCTGGAATATTTTAAAGCACAGATCTAGGTGAGAAAATTGGAATATGATGAAGTAGGCTGTCAAAAACAGAATCCTAAATCCAAATATTGAATCTAAGTCTTAGGTTGGCCCTACCTTAATTAGAGAGTTGTTCTAGAAACTACTCCTCTATTCAGCATGTTATTATTTCTCCTTTTAAACATGATACAGTATTTTATTTAGTAGATGTTAATAAATAATGATTCTGTTCTCTTTCTGGCATTATTTCATCTACCTTGGTGGAGGTTCTTAATCTGGTATCACTTGGATATTTCTCTAGACTGCTTCAACCATAAATGTTAATCAAAATATTGCTGAAAACTAAGCTGTTATGCACTCCAGTGTCTGTGAAATTATACAGTAGATTGGCATAAATCTAAGAAGCATCCAGCATCATATAATTTTTATGTAGTTTCCATAACTATCATACTTTCAGTTTATTATTATTTACAGTAATATTTTTCCATTAAGCATGAAAGTCTTGGAATCTAAAGACTGGCTTCAAGACTTTGAGGTATACAGTCAAATACTCACATTGTTCAACTCAGTTGCATCTGGTCAGTGACACATGCACTCAGACTTTGCTGCAGATAATTGACTTTGACAGCATTGAAATGAAGTGACAGGATGCTGGCAATCATTGTGAAAGACATCTTCTGTCATTGAGCCTGAGACAATTATTGGCTTGTACAGTATATAAGAACTTGTAAGTGAGATATATTAAAAAAGAGGATCACTTTTTACAGTCTGGATCTTAATGAGGAAGGTAAAAGAATATGTCATAATTTTTCTTTTTGTATGGTGCATACTTCTACATTTTTTCCTGTTTAAAATATATATATATGAATTTAATATGGTGTACTTTAAACATTTATTCTGTAGATTTATAAGACAGAAACATAAAATTATCCTAAACCATACTTTTTATCTGAACTGGTGGGCATCCTCTCTATGGTACACAACTTATTCAAGAAACAAATGGTCTCCAGGCATGTCAGGAAACAAGTGTAATCACTAGATGAAGGAAACATATGTAAACATCTCTGCTGAAGAGTTAAAATCATTGAAGCTTACTTTATTTTTTAACTTACACCAGGTTATTTCCTCATATTCCTGCTTAGTCTTATGCATGATATCTACCCCTTCTTTGCTATATATTGTCCTTAGCTAGATAGAAGTAATTACAAAAAAAACCAAACCAAACCAAACCAACCAACCAAACAAAAAAAACCCTACCTCAGGATACATAAAGTAATATATTTTTTAAAAAAATAAAAATAATTTTACTTCTCTTCTTATGATTTCCTATCAGAACAATTTGACTTCCCCTGTGTCAGGAAGAGGTAATTATCTGTAATTCTTGGCTGTCAGTGTTCCTAACACTTCCCATGCTGAAGGACCACGCTGAGTTTACTGACATTGCATCTCAGGCTTTTTTAACAGTTACAGAAATACAAAAGCCATCTAAAAAGTTATGTCATCCACACTTATTACTATCATTGTTTGTACTACCAATTATTATCTGTTATGGTGGAAATGAATTGGAGTTTGGAATAGCCTGTTTATATGTGGAAACATCACATTTTAACCAGAAGTGAATGTACAAAAAAACCCAAAACAACAAAAAAAAAGCTATTTTGTTGAAACTTTTTATTTCTTTAATATATCTTGGTTTAATTGTAACCAATGTCAGCCACAATAAAAAAAAAAAAAAAACCTTTTATGAAATGCCATTGTTTAATTATCTAAAAGATTCTGTTTTTTAATAACATCAACAAATTTCCCTTACTTAGAAATATAGATGAAAGTGCCCAGGAAATTAGTGTTAGTACATTTGCTTTTATTATGAGCCCAGTTCTGTCATCAAGACATTTAATTTGTGGCCTGCACTGATATTCTTTTGACTTCTTGTTTGCTTTGTCTTTCTTTTCAATGCAGATTTGTCAGCTAAATCAGATTTACAGTCACTGGGCTATGTATCTGAGAGGGAACACAAGGATGTCACTATTATCATTATCATTATTATCATGTATCAGTTTGTCATGACTGTTGCAACCTCTCTCATTTTTCTTTTCTGGGCAGTTTCTCAGCTCAGACACTTCTATGCATAGCAGTGAAGTGAATCCCAGAGCATCAGCCAGACTGGTGTGTTACACTGACCACTCAAACTTTACATGCTTTATTTCCCTCCTCTGTTCCAAATCCTCCTTTATCTCAGGAAAAGCAAAAGTTACCAGCAAAGACTCAATTATGAAAAGCTGAAATAATGTAAAAGACAGCTAATGGAAGCTACCATTAGAAACCAGAACCAGCTTGGTTAGATAATGGAATATTTGAAAATGCTTGAAAGAAAGTGAAATTTGGGGTATGCACAAACCCTTTACTCCTACTCCTGTTTTCCAGTTTGATCAACAAATGAAATAAAAAAATAAACCTACAAAGTAAAAGTCTTTTGGTCAGAGAAACAAATTGTTGGACTTACAGCTCTGGCTCAAAAACAATTTGTGAAAAACATAATGACAATTTCACAATGAGAATTTACCATTTCAGAGCCCGGGCCTATCCCAAGCTGGAAAAGATATTAAAAACATTTAATGATTCTTCAAGAATGAATATATAAAAGGTAAAAAAAAATATATTTAGAAACATCACAACAAACTTGCAATAGTGTTTAAACTCCCTGTGATTATTAAGGAGGGATTAAATTTTTTAGCCTTCTTCATCTGGAACAGAGATAGTCACTCAACAACATCCATGAGTTTTGCAGGACATTGAGATGAGAAAGAAGATAAAAGCATGATGCTTCCCTGTAGGGGAACAAGAAAATTCAAATGTTCCCTGTAACGTTGAAGTACTAGATACTGTGTGAGACCAAGATTTATGATGAAGGAAGGTGACTCTGCATTATATGAATGTAAGAGTGTTCTATAAATGTTCATAATATGAATGAGCAAAAGAAATTTGAATCAGTGCTTTACTATCCTTGAGATGGAAGTAAGCCTCAGGAGTAGGGGGATGCCATCACCTCTAAACCTAAAAATTTTGAATAAAATGATGAGGGTTTTTTTGTTTGTTTGTTTTGTTTTGTTGTTTTTCAGTAGTAGTCACTATGGTGGCTTATGAAAAATAACCTCTGATCACAGGTGAGTGAATGCAGCCCCTCACCTCTGCTGCACAGCACCACCTCCTCTCTCCTTCATCTTGCCTTATGCATTTTGCTACAAAAACTCTTCTGGGATCTGTAAAGGCCTTATGCAATAAAGTCTGGTGGTTCCCCTGCCTCACTCACAGGGATCTGTGTAGCAGGATTTCCACAGGTTCCCTTTTTCCTCACTAGTCGTCTTTTTCTGGCTCTACAGACCTCCTAAGAAGAGTGTCACTCTGAGGTGGCTTGCCCTCCAGTTTCCCAGATCCACTGGCAGCTCTTTCCTTGGGGCTCTGGGAAAATGAGGGTAAAGTGGAACAGTTTTTAATTTATATTTCAGATCACTGGTGCTTCCTGAAGCAGAACAGGAAAGGATGTAGGCAAGCTTTCTGACATTAAATCAGTGAATAAATGCTGTCTCGGACAAGTAAAATTGTCAGCTAAAAGCCATCAGAGGGAACTCATCAGTGAAAAAGAGCACCTCATTCCAAAGGGATATTCCATGCTATATGACATTGTGCTTAGCATATAAAGCTGGGCAAAGAAGGAAGAAGGGGGGGGACGTTCAGAGTTATGGCATTTGTCTTCTGCAGTAACTATTACGTGTGATGGAGCCCTGCTGTCCTGGAGGTGGCCTGAACACCTCCCTGTTGGTGGGAAGTGGTGAATGTATTTCTTAGTTTGCTTTTCTTGCACACACAGCTTTTGCTTTACCTCTAAAACTGACTTTATCTCAGTCTATCAGTTTTCTCCCTTTGACCCTTCTGATTCTTCCCCCATGTTCTGGTTCATCTAGGATAAGGTTAATTTTCACCAGAAGCTGGGAGAGGCCCTCAGCCAGGATAGACAACCAAACCAGCCAATGAGATATTGAATACCATAGTGATGTCATGCCTTCAGTGTAAGGCTGAGTGCTGGGCTGGATGTTCTCAGGCTGGGTTGGAGTCAGTTCAGAGCCAACTCAGTCCGTGCAGTTTATATCACTCGTTTTATACACTGTTTCACCACTGTTATTCCTGTTTACTTCTTTTGCATTGTTCTAGTAAAATCTCTTTATCTCAATCCACATTTTTTTTCTCTTTTTCCTCCCTCTTTTCTGTTTGTGGAGTGAGGGGCAGAGAGGGAGCACCCACATGGTGCTCAGCTCCCAGCAGGGTCTAATCCGTGACACTCTGTGCCATTGTTGCAGAGTGAATGAGTGGCTGGGTGCCTCTTAGTTGCAAGCTGGGGTTCAACCACAGAAGCAGAGAAGAAAAGTGTAAAAGAGCTTACAGTGTCTAACACTAGATTGATAATATTAGTAGAAATGGGTTCTAGGTTATTTGTTTCATTTCTAACAGAAATGGAACAATTATATGAACATCTACTTATTTATTTTGTACTTCCATGTGAAATTGAGACATTCTTCTTGCATATATCCATACAGAAGGCCATTAATTGAATAAAACTCAACATAAAACTGAATAGAAATTATAAAAATGTATTTCAATGAACTCTTGATAACTACAACATCCATTAATTGCCATATTTCTTCATATAAAGATGTACAAACTAAATCAATAGTGTCATACGCAGAATCCCACAGATCTTATATAGCCAACACATGATTCATGAGTTTTCAATATATGTAATGTTTTATAAGACTGCAACTGTGAATACTGTGCATGTTTCCTAGTCTGAATTTACTGATGAGATGAACTTTCAAAAATGAAGTTTCCCTTCCCAAATATTCTTTAATTTGATGGACTGCATGCAAATCTAAATTTGCAAATGAGAGAAATGGTTATCCTTGTGAAATAAAATATGCATGATTGATGCATCTAATATCCTGTCTTTGTAGTAGGCTGCATTGTAGTTACTTTTCATTTCTATAATTAATTAAAATGAAGACAATAAACCGATCAGTGAAGAAGCTGCAAATCATAGTAGCATCTTGAATATCTAAGTGTCAATGAAAATGAACAGTATTAGTTTTTACAGATAAGATTTTACTTCAGAACACCCTGTTATTTTTCTGTTTTCAAACTGAGTTGTGCAGAAGAACAATTTAGAAAGGACGAAGAAAATTAGCCCTAATGACTTTTTAATATCAGATATTCTCTTTTGCCAGTGTCATTGTTTATTAATATCTGATCAGGCAAGATGCTGAGTATCTTTGGCAATAAACAGAGCCTCTTAACTCTCAAATAAATATAAACTGAGAGAAGAGACACTTGTATGGCACTTATATTCTGTGTTTCACAGGAATGAGTCCTAAATGAGGTTTCCCATTCATGGGTTCCACACCAGTGCATTTTTCCATTCAGCATTTATCAAGAACACTTATTCATTTTGAAAATGGTTGGACCATAGGATGCCATGCACCTCTAGTAGACAGCAAACAGATTATTCAGTTGCTCTGTACAAGCAGAAACAACAAAGTATGGCAAATATTAAATAAGTTCTTTGTTGCCCATGCCTGCTTGCCAGGACTTCGACAGCATTCTGAAGCTGTTAACCTTTCTTGTGGTTCCTTCTTGTTTCCAGAAAGGTTGTGTTTGTGACAAATCTGACACAGGCATGATAAATGAGCTATATTTGCAGATGCTGATTCCATGACCTGTTTAACTTGCTGTCTCCTATCATGCTAATAGATGCCTGGTAGCATAAAGAAAGACAATTCCCATAAGTGAGTGGCAAATGTTGTTAATCATGAAGTGTATCACCTAAGATACAGCTCCTGCAGCACACATTTGAGGAAGAGTTATATATGACAAACACTGTAGAAGATTTTAAGGAACAGAAAATCATATTTTCTTTAAGGAAGAAAATTTGCAATGCAATTCCAAGTGACTGAATATACCTCTGTCTTTTTTTCATTGCTACAGTCAAATTCTACAGTTATAAAAAATGGTTAAATTAGGGTTAAATGATGTACAACCTGACAGTAATAAACTTTTTTTTTTTACTTTTTATTTTTTTTTACTGCAGTGTCACATTGTTTACATTGCTAAAATGTCCTTCCTGGGCAGTGAGAAGCAGAAATGAGACATTCTGATTAGTAGGACAAGGGAAGATGAACTTTCCTCTGACCATACAAGCATTTTTTCTAGATCAGAGAAAAACTGAAAAAGCAATTAATCATGTAATTTTGATGGAACTATTTGGTGTCTTGTATTTTATTAGAGCTTATTTTGAGCATCAAAGACTGTACCTTTTTCTGAAAACAAAAAGCTCCATGGGCTGCCAACCAGTGAACTTTATATCCAAATGTGTATTAATTATGAATTTCAATATAAATATGCAGTAAAAATATGCATAATAGAGAGTTATTTTTCCCTCCAGAAACTGTCCAGTCAGTTTCTGACTGGCCAGAAAAACAGCAAAGATCCGATATGGAGGAAAGGAGCCAGCATGTACGTTATTTAATAACATAAATGGATTGTGAAAAGGACTTAAAAGTGTCCCCCATAGCATCATATATGCTTTAGCACTGTCCATTAAATATTCCTTGTCATAGAGACACAGTAAGTTATTTCAGAGTGTCAGTGGTATTCACTGAGAATCATTAACATGGGACAGGTCTGAAGCTGATGACAATCATGGAAGAAGCTAGAATTTCATAATGAAATTTCTAAGGAAGATGCAGAGCAGGGAATAAATACAAATAAGAGGGTATATAATGATCACAATTCCTCTAAAGACAAGTACATCTGCACTTGTTAATTTTTTTTGAAAGTTAAGCTAGGGCAAGAAGTCCAATCTTTTTACTATTTATTCATATGAAGGAAGTAAGAGAATATCTGAGAAATATGTAATATATGTAAAAAAACTTTATAATTTTCCTTTATACATAAATCCCCATCAGCCTACAATGACTATTTTTGGTTTATTACCTTCTCTCCCTGCTTATCATCACTATAGTCCTCAGTAAGTTAGTATTGTATTGCTCATGAAAGTTCAGGAAAGGAAAATACCACTAAAATTATTAGCAGCAAAACAAAGTAATCACAGCTGATTTTAAAAGTTGATATCAGCAGGTATTTATGTAACTTATTGAATAATAACTGTGCTTTGCACTGTAAGGTAACACCTGAAATTGGAAAGGGGAAAGAGAAGGAGTAAGAACCAAGGAAAGTATGAGTTTGGAAACATGATGGAGATAAAAGGCAGAGAAGTAAAGTGAAGATAGAATAGCAGTTTTCAGTTCACCTATCCCTTTTCAAACTGTTTACTAGGACAGGTAGTCTTTGAAGGGAGTCCAGTTTCCTGTGTCTTTTCTCTGCTGGTGGACAGATGATAGATTTGTCACTGTGCCCTCACACCAACTGCATCCAGCTGGTTCTCTTTCTAAATGACCTCCTAGCTGTGCCTATTTGCTGTGTATTCCTAGTTCTTTGATGTTCCATTTATTCAGTCCTGTCATCTTCTCCTAATGTAAAGCTTGTGCTTTCCTGGCAGGGGACTTCAGCATCAAAATTCTCTTTCTCTAAAAAAAACAAGCAATTGAATTAGTTATACCAATACCTTTGCAGATGCAGTAAAACCATTCCATTTGTTATTCTCACTTGTTATAACCGGGTGTGACCTGAATATCATGATTAAGTATGAAATTTTGTTAAGAATATTTATAACCAACACAGACTCCAGTTCTGTGAAGTGAAATATTCTGCTGGCTCTCATCACAAAACCTTGGTATGTAGCAGAGACAACTGTAAACCCCCACTGAAGTCCTTATTATTCAAGTGACAAGAAATGCCTATAAACCAGCTCAGACAGACTTTTTTATGCTTTTTTTATGCCAGCTTCAGAGCAGGATTTTAGGATGAAGCATTTCCAACCACATTTTTTTCAAAATCCTTTTTTACGTATAGAGTTTTAGTCTGCATTTATAGTTGAAAATCATTGCACTATAAGGGAGAGAGAAATACTAATCCTGATGAACTACAACGTTCTGTATACGTTCCTAAAAAGACTGTCAGGAGTTGTTCTCTGGTTCTGAGGCCAAGTGGCAGAGAATAACTACATCCACGCAGAGCAGTGTTAGTTCCTCTCTGGACCCTTGAAGAACTCCTGTGTTATTTTATGGAGTGAGCATAGGTTTATTAGTTGTGTTTGGTTCCAGTCATCTGAAATAGATGTCATGCTTCAGTTCATCAAAATGGTGTTCTCATGGCATGATATTGAAGATACTCGTTATGAGTTCTGGAGCACAGTGAAAAGACACATTGAGGTGTCTGCAGGACCAAAGTTTGATGACAAAACAGACTAGGTTTTTTTTCTTTGTTTTGTTTACTCTGTCATCATGACAGTTTCAAGGTCACATGGACTTAATTACAGAAAAAAACCCAATGTTCCTATGAATGTCCGTCCTGTTTAATTTTTCATGCAGTTAAGCTGCTACTTTCAGAGCACATATAAAGCTAAAGTCTACTTGAAGCATTTAAGATACCATATTCAGTATTTAATTCTTCTGTCAATTGCTTCAAAGTCCACACATCGTGTCATAAATTGCAGAGAATCCATCAAGCAGTTTATCGCTATTTTACCATCAAATCACATTAATGTGTCAATTTGTTGTGATGAAAACAGACTGTTTCTTCTTAGAGTCTGTGATTACTTCTGCAGGACATAACAGGAAAACAATATTGTTTGATTCACTATTTCCTCTTTCATCGATTTTTATAAAAGACAGAGTCCAATGCTTTTCATTTGATATGAATTTCTTGGGTGTAAGTAAAAAAAAATACCTCATCTAATTAACTCTGTTACATTTTCACATTTGTTTTCACTCAGGTTTCTTTGTAGATAGCAATCTATCTGAATACATAACTTATAACTGTTACAGTGGATATTTGTGTTTGGTTTCGTTGCAAAAAGGATACTATCTATATGAACATACAAGTGACCAGAATAGTTAGCCAAATTTTGACCTCAGGTACCTACAGAAATCTGTGACTCCATTAGTCTGTGCTTTCCTCTTCTGTGTGGAATTGCCACTGTAGAAATATGGCAGCCACTACAGTAATCTAAGTAATATTACATATTTTCAGTGGTGAAATGATGAGGAGTAGAACAAAACTTAGTGCTAGAAATAATAGACAGGTGAATAGTGATATCTGAGTACTGTGGTTTGACTTTAAGACAGAATTACTCCTACAAGCATGCTATTTTCATAATTTACACATTGTCAGAAAAGAAGAGACCAAAATGTTCAACAGCAGCCATAGACCTTGTCCTAACTTCAGCAATATGTACATGATTTCTGTTTGAGACAGAGCACGTGTTAAGAAGCTTTCTTGATTTTACCTGCATGATAGAGTGCCTTCCCTGCCATGACCCACAGGCCTGGTTCCCTGATTGTCTGAATCAACATTTTTGAAGGTTAACTAACTCTTCTTCTGCTGGCTAGGTTTTCTTCCAAAGGAAACATAAGTGACCAGGATTATGGTGCTCCTTCTGTTTCAACATACCTCAAAAATACACACTCAGGATGCAAGCCTACAGAGTGCACCAGGAAGGATAATTGTCCCACAGATAGGAAAAGCACAACAATTCAGCCTCAGCTGCAGGTGGCAGAGATCTGTTTACATCTGGTGGCAGATAGTTCTAACAGTTAAAATATCAGTACTTGTGGGAAAATAACACAAGATTGGCAAGGAAGATTGTAAACACGCTCAAGCGACTTCCAGCTGGGGTGTCAAAAAGCATATATCATACTAATTGTTGTTTCGTTTTGTGTGCTTGACAAGTCTAACATCTGTGTTTAGATAACATAGACCTATGATTAACTCAGAGGCACCTTGTCAAACATGCTTGAGATTCCTTCCTTGCTGTGGGAATGAACAAAGCAGAGTGGAATACTGGACCTACAAAAAATCCCTGAGTAGAGGCAAAAGCAGCAGGTTTGAATGGTTTTTCTCTCCCCAGCAATGACCAACCTCCCCAGTGCCTGCATTCTTGGTTGGGTTTCATGTGCTTGGGTGCTGCTTCAGAGATCCTCTGGTTCATAAGGCAACAAGAATGAACTTGGTGCACTTCATCTGTGGTTTTGCAGCTGTTGCTGTGTCCTACCTGTGTAAGCTCCAACAGTACAATTTAAGATACGTGTTAGGTTTTTAACCAATGGCCATTTTAACTTGGGGCCACTAATCCCCCTTCAAATATAGTAGCTGCATAAGTTTTTCACCCTTCCTGTGGCCTATCTATGCATTCCATGCCTCACCAAATTGCTAAAATCAAGGGACTTCTACAGCTCTCACCTCATCCACTGAGCAAATTACTTCACCACAAAAATATTGGGCAAACGTGATTTACACAAGAAAAGCCACCTCAATAAATGGTATTTTATACATAGACACATATCCAAGCTATTTTTAAATCCATGATTTATGCAAAAAATTACCTAAAAAGAATGCCAGATTAAGTCCCATATACGTCTGTGGTTTTATATATGACCAAGATAAACTTTAAAATAAAGTAATATGGTTAAAACCAAATCAATTAAATAATCATAGAATCACTTTGTTTGGAAAAAAACTTCACGGAGTCCAACCATTAACCCTACTCTACCAAGTATATGGCTTTTAGACACATCCAGGGTTGGTGACTCCATCACCTCCCTGGGCAACACGTTCCAATGCCTGACAACCCTTTCAGTGAAAATGTTTTTCCTGCTCCTCATAACTTGTTCTCTAGACCCTTCACCAGCTTCATTGCTCTTCTTTGGACCTGCTCCAGCATCTCGATTCCTTTCTTGTACTGAAGTGCCCAAAACTGAACACAGTACTCAAAGTGTGGCTTCACCAATGCTGAGCACAGAGGGACAATCACCATCCTGGTCCTGCTTGCCACACTGTTTCTAATAAAAGCCACGATGCCATTGACCTTCTTGGCCACATGAGCACAGTGCTGGCTCATGTTCAGCTGCTTGTTGAGCAGCACCCTCTGGGCCCTTTCTTCCAAACAACTTTCTAGCCACTCTTAAGTCTTAAATTTAAAAGAAAGATATAGATTCAGGATTTAGATTCAAGTGTGTGTCTTAAAAATACTTTCTTTTATATACTCCAATTGAAGATTAATTTGTCTCTGACCAAAAGTCACCTGATTTTCGAGTGCCTCAGACTGTTGTCAATATCCTAACATGAAGTGAACTTATTGAAAAATGGACATTAAGAGTCTAGTCTGAGTCTATTTGCTGAAGAAAGATGTTTCCTTTCTGTCTTATTTTGTCAATATAGTCTGATTTGCCTATAGCTTCTCAGTTGTCATGTTAATCTGTTCCATGTTACTCTTACTGGTGTATAATAAGTGGAGAAAAAACCTCACAAGTTGCCATGGAGATCTAGTTCTCCTTCCAAAATATCTTAGTTTTTTGTTCCAGTGTTGCTGTAAAAGAGATAGGTAACTTACTGTGAAAGAGGAGGTCTATCACTGAAAAATATTCAGCCCAATATTGCAAAGAAAAATACAGAAAAGCCTTTTAGAAGATTTAAATTTATATCTAAGAGGTTGTTTCTCTCAGTTTCTTGCTATGACCTTTTAACACAGAAATACAATTGTACTTCAGAAAACTTTCATATTCATGCATGTTTTAGATTGGTGAATAAGGGATAGTCATTTGTTAAGATATCTTTATACAATGCAAGCAACAAAAAATTATGACAGTTAATTTTTATTCTTTTTGAAGAGAATGAAGAGAATGAAGAGAGTGAAGAGAACGGTAACACATTTCTCACAAATAAATCAGAAATTTCAGCAGACAGTCATCTTGTAGCTCCCCCAAGTGTTGACACTGCCTTCAGTTCACAGATAATAAATTGTGAGTACAGGGAATAGATATCAGGATTGCTTCTTGTTTATATTCTTCCTTTCAGCATAGTACAGTGTGAGGGTATGAGTTCCAGCTCCATTATGAGTTTTCATAATTCCAGAGCAGTGCTGAGATTAAGACAGCTGAGGAACAAATATTAATGCCAACATTAACACCAAGATTAACATCCAGCCACTAAAAGCCAGCTCATCTTTCAGCTGTCATGTTGCATAAGTATCATATCATCACTGTCCCCAAACCAGTGTCTTCAACCGAGAAAGAAAGGAGTAACAGAGGACCATAGTGTGACGTGGCATAGCATAGCATGGCATAGTATAGAGTTGAACACAACAAAATAGAAGCTTTCTGCTAATCATAGAATCATAGAATCATAG
>NW_008607631.1:0-32208 GCF_000691845.1 Merops nubicus | reverse complement strand
TCTGTTGTTTAACCAGTTCTCAAACATCTATCAGATGTTCCTCCAAGAGTCTTGGCTTTGGAAATTACAATGATAAATCTCTTCATCACTTATGACTTGCACAAATTAGAAAACTGTCCTTGTAATAAACTAATTATGTCAACTCATATATACTCCTATACACTTCACAGAAGAAGTGAGTTACGGACATCAAGAAAACAGTCCAGCTGTATAAGGTAAGGCAACTCAATACTCCACAGTTACCTAAGGCAGTAAGGTTGGCCTTCATGTATGAAGCAGATTGGTTTGCCCTGCATTTAAACATCAGTCATAGTTCTCTCACATGTTCTCTAGATCTCCAAGAGTTTCTGGAGGGTCCAAGAATATTGAAAGCTTGAAAAATCACATTAGCTGCATGCAATTAAAAAGGAATGACCAGCTATCATATCAAGCAAATCCACCATGTTAACAGATCCTCCAAAAATCCTACCTGTACCCCTGTCTGGTGTAGTTATCTCCACAGTACCTGAAATATGGTAAAGAACACAAGCTTCCATTTCCATCTCTGCAGACACCACAGTCCCTAACAGTAAATATCATTCTCCAGGCTCTGGTTGTTTGAAGCCTATTTCTAAGTTAAAACCTAACCCTGGCCCTCCCTCAGCAGACTGTGAACTCCATATAATCTTTAATGGCCACAGAAGCTCTCTCTTGCTGTGTTACCAATAAACATTTCATGGTGGAACAGCAGACCCCCTTTCTAGATTTGCTTTCTGTAGTTGGCTGAGGTACTACATGGTGCTAAAGGCACCTTGAGTTTTGGAACTGGAATTAGAGTTTGAGAATGCAATGAGACCTATTTGGTTTCTGAGATCCCAGATTTCCTTTTATTTTCACAGATATTACAAAATCACATAACAAACTTTGCTCTCCTGACCCTACTTTCTCAAATGTTGTCCCTGAACTCAACAGACATACTCTACAGGTATTTCAGCTTCCAAGAAACGAGCATAAGTTATTTTTTCTCAAGTGCTTAGGAACTCTACCTGACAATACCAAGCAATGAAATATCTCCTCTGGGCCCAGGTTTCTTCAACCGTCTGTCTAACTGTAACCCTAATTTACCTATCTCCATACCAGAAATTAAGTACTTCAGTCATTATCAGACCCAGATAAAACACTTTCTGAAGCAGGCAGTCAGCTCTTTGTTTCTATATCTTCTACCAGTAAACCTTTCTTACCGTCTCCAGCTGTCTGAAATGCTAAGCCTAACCCAGACTATACCTGGGTCTGACATAGTTATCCCAGTTGGCCACAGTGTAAAACTTTATTTCCCACTGGTACAAGTTCAAACCCTATCTCTGCAGGCAATAGAGGCCTCCTCCTCATGTAAGCAAGACAGACTTGAAGCAGAGAAAGCTGTACCAACATGAATTGGGCAAGGTCTTCTAGTAACACATGGGTAATAGCAGCAGATCCAACTTCCAAGAGTGCACTCTGAGGTGAGAGACAGGACAGGAAAGGGGCTAGCTCATATGATGATGTCAATGCTAACTTCAGTCCAAATATATAACCATGGTGTCCTTCTGTTCGTGGAAAGATGGAGAAAGAAATGCCATTCAGAATTTATATCACAGTAATTTCACTTCCTCATTAAGGTTCAAACTACTGATTACATTTTACCATTGTATTTGCTGAACAAAGCTTTTGTAGTGTACTTAAGGGAAATGACTGAATGAAAGAACATACATAATAGAGAACTTCCTGTCAAGTCTTTAATTAAAAAATGCAAATAACGACATTTCTAAAGGTCTTTTTTGTTTGTTTCTTTAGCTGTCATAGTTGAGACAGCAATAACAATTTTATAAATCACTCAATGTTTTTCAGGACTTAAGCTATAAAACACCCCTTTGATGTTTTCTACTCTCACTCAGTTTAACTACCAGTAAGTTAATTCTCAGTATGTTAACAAATAAATGAAATTAAATTAAATTTAAATATTAATCTATAATATTATAAAGTACAGTGTTAATCTATAATATTAATATAAAAGTGTGTTCATGTAATTACTATAATAAATATTAACTTGTGTATCAATACATTGTTATTATAAATACTATAGCAAATATATAAATTTAAAAATTAGATCTATTAAATATATCCTACAACTGATCTAGAAATACCCAAAGGTGGTTTTGTTTCTTATATTTTAGAATACTAAACTTTGACTTATCTGTAGTTCCAGACCTAAAAACGATGCTCCCAAATAGCATTTTTGTGACAACTGAAATGAATAACAAATGTAACCAAAATCATTAATAGCTTCAATCAAAGAAGACAGTCATCAAAAATTGTTTTTGCAGGTCAAAAAAGCCTGTTGAGAGTTCCAAAGCCATTATAAAGAAAGCAAGCTTGGGTTGTAAGTTTTCGTATTATTTTGATATCAAAATTAACTGTTACTCTGAAGCAATGTTTATTTATATGTTTGAAGGAAAAAAAGCATTATTTCATAACAACCCCATGTTAAATATTGGGGGTTTGAACAGGCTATGAGATTGAAAAAGCCATTATGTCAGGTATTACATTTTATTAGGCAATTCAATATTGCTGGAAAAAAACAGATCGTGGGTACGTTATTTTCCAATAACATTGGCTTGTCTAGCAAAAGACAATACAATCTACTACAAACTCTATTAATCATTTTTATAACTGTTAAATTAATTTGCAGTCTGGTTGGCTTCCTTCCCTTCTTCCTTGCTAAAATTAGTTGTTCATGGCTCAATCCATCACCTCCATCCTTCCTGAAGCTAATAGTGAGAGCAAGTTTGGATTTCAATTCTCCTCTTTCATTTTTGTTTTAAGACTATTTTTTCATTCTGTTTAAGTTCAGGATTGTGTCAGTCCAAGCCAAAGTGTTCAAGAAGTTTCAAATATAATATGAATCTCTCTCAGCAAACTATGTATTGGTGCTTCTATATTCAGACACAATTTAAAACATATAGTGCATTTTTTTTCCTGAGTATATAAGGGAGAATTTTGGAAAGTATTTGTAAAGTCTGATGAGCCACCTGACAAGGCTGCCTTCATAGTTTCCTCTAAAAAGACTCACTCAGAGTAGGACCCTTGCAGGTGATATGAAGTATCTCCTGGAGGAACCATTTCCCCTTGGCTATAACAGGAGAACTGGGAATTAAACTCTGATGTGTAGAAACTAATCTTTGCAACTAACCCCTTACAGCTGGATTCCTGTGAAAGTAACTGATAAGAAAGTCTTTTTTTTCAGATCCATGTTTAAGATGTCCATGTTGCACAGCAAACAACTGCATACAGGATGCTGAACCCAAGTAAATTGGTCCACACAAATCCTATTTACATCTACTTACACTCACAAATACAAAGTGTAATTAACATCTCAGGACATAATGCCCTCTATTTTACATGTAAAAGAAAGAGTTTCTCATTTGATCTCTCCCTCTACTGACTCCACATGCTCCCTTCATTCCCTTCCGAGCATGTTCCCTGATCTGTTTCATGCATTATAGTCATGTCACTTCCATTTCCTCCTAAATATTTCTGGATACTTCCTCTAAAGACTCTAATGCACTTTCACTTCTACAGTATCATCAACATCCAAGCACATCCCTGGCTTCTTTCTGTCTTTCACCTCCAAATTCATTAAGAGTATTCCATGCAACCACCTCCTGGAAACAGGTTCTTCCCTTGCATCTCCCATCCTGACCCTCAAAAGAAGCTCCTCCCAGGCTATAAGCAATAACTTAAGAACCAATATTTAATACTTACCCCTCTTGAGTGTGAAGCTATTTTCCAAGCTCATAAATATACAATCTACTTCTCAATTTATAACTTATCTCTAGTAAATCATAACATCTATTATTCCAGAGATTGTCTGGAATAGATTGCCCAGAGAGGTCGTGGATGCACCCTCCCCGGCGGTGTTACAGGCCAGGTTGGATGAGGCCCTAAGCAACCTAGTCGAGCTGAGAGGCGTCCCTGCCCATGGCAGGGAGGTTGGATTAGAGGATCTCTAGGGTCCCTTCCAACCTAAACCATTCTATGATTCTATGGTTTACAAACACAGCTCTAGTTCCCAGCCCATTTACAGATCTGTCACTGAAGGCCAGGTGCATTTGTCCCAACAAAAAATTTTCTTCAATGTGTCAAGCATCTTCTTAAAGATGTTAAGATGACATCTGAAGGCAAACATAATCTAAAAAGGACTCATAATACTGTTCCAAAAACCTGTCATACTTTTTCTCAGGCACAATGGATAAGATGCATTGCAATCACTAAAATGTTCATGACACTGTTTCTCACATTGGCTTGTCCTTAAATCCTCATATTGATGCTATGCTTAAGCCTTGTCAATTCTCTCCACACACTATTACCAAGATATACCCTTCCTGTACCTTTTACATGTCTGAGACTTGCTCTTCAGGTAGTCATCTCATCACTGTAATTGTAATGTCTTTTTCCTTAAGAAGAATGTCTTGACCTTTTAATACATAACCCGTATGTTATTTCAAAGTTAATTTCTTTTCCCTGTTTGAGCTTCTCAGTCCTCTTTGCATCTTTCCTTTGCCATTGTACGTCAAATATGGACTACTGATCCACTTTCAAGATTTGTTATAATGCAATCCATTTGTATTCACCACCTGGCATATAATATCAAGGTCAGATTTCAGCTTTCTCTGCCAGTGGTGCTTGTTCCCTAGTCATTACATTTTACATTTTTAAATTTCTCTCTTTGTGTTTATATCCACTTTGCTCTCAAAACTTGGAAGATCTCTCCATCATCTCATATTTACAAAATGGAATCTACTCTTCTCTTTCAATAATCTGTTTAACAACCTTTCCTTGTAGTTATACTTACAGAACCTTTAAAACAATTCGGCATATAATGACCATAGTCCCTCTTGGTGATTATTACTGCCCCATTGCCTCTGCCCATAGGTCAAAAGGAAAAAAGTAAAAACCTACAAAAAGCTGAACATGAGTCAGCAATGCGTGCTCACAACCAACTGTATCCCAGACTGCCTCAAAAGAAGCATGGCCAGCAGATGGAGAGAGGTGATCCTGCTGCTCTACTCTGCTCTGGTGAGACCCTCACCTGGAGTGCTGTACCCAGCTCTGGAGTCCTCAGCACAGGAAAGACCTACTGGAGCAGATCCAGAGGACAGCCACAAAAGTGATCAGAGGGCTGGAACACCTCTCCTGTGAGGAAATGCTGAGAGAGTTGGGGTTGTTCAGCCTTGAGGAGAGAAGGCTCTGGGGAAACTTTACTGTGGTCTTTTAATACTTAAAGGGTAATTATAAGAAAGATAGGGACTAACATTTTAGCATGGTCTGTAGCAATAGGACAAGGGATAATTGTTTTAAACTAAAACAAGGTAGATCCTGACAAGATAAGGAAGCCATTTTTTACAATGAGGGCAGTGAAACACTCAAACACATTGCCCAAAACAATGGTAGAAGACCCATGCTTATAAACAGTCAAGGTCAGGATGGACAAGGCTCTGAGCAACTTGATCTAGTTTAAAAAGTCCCTGCTCACTACAGGGGGATTGGACTAGATGACCTTTAAAGACCCCTTGCAACCCATTCTATGATTCTGTGGTGTCCCCTCTCAGATTTTCCTCAGGCTTTGCTCACTGCTTACACTAATGTAAAACCCTACACTCCTCTCTTCTAGCAGGGCTTGACTTCCTGCATCCTTTCTCTGTTGGCATGCTTGGGTCTGACTCCACCCTGGGCAGCTCGCTGTCAATGGGCAACTGAATTGTACACTTTATTTTCATATAAACAGAAACACAAGCATCCTCCAACTATCCTTATTTACATGCATGAGAGGGTACAAATAACAGCAGCAGGAAGTTTGATGTAATGAAGGAAAAAGTTAGAGTACATTTGTTACTGTGGGATGATTTGTTCCATCAAGGAGATCTGTAGCTATGCATATACAGGTCCCTTTTCCTGCCAATTTGGCCTATTTTTTGGTTGTAAATGCTGTTAAAAACTACAGACTGCAGTTTAAAAACTTTTTATTAGATTATTCATTGACATGGGACCTTTATATAATAAAAGCATATAAAATATATTCATCTAGCTAAAAGACTATATATTGAACTTTCTGACAGCAGTTTAATGCCTTTGTTAACTTCTAAACTGACCCTTACAGTCTTAAATCACCTTCCCTTGAAACAAACAGCATTTGGTATGGGGAGTGGGCTTTGGCATTTTTAACTTTTGGACTGCCAAGGGCAACCTATTCATGGCCCCTTGTTCATCTGCTGCCATCAGTGAGAAGAAGCACAGCTGGAAAGGGACGGGGTCCTTTCCCATCATGATCAATGCAGACGACCTGCAAGAAACCCCATATAGCCTATGGTCCTGCAAAAGGAAGATGTTGCCTGGAAGTAGCAGGTGTAGGGGGAGCTGAAGCAAAGTAGAACAAGAGAGGAACACAGGACAGATTTGACTTGTAAATTCTGGAGTTTTTACATTTGACTTGTAAACCTCTGTGTGATGCTGTACTCGACTCATCTTACTAACGGTCTGCTGCATGCCTGTGGCTTAATACCAGAAAGGCACTGAGTACCAAGTACTTCACTAAGAAGTCACTTCTCCCAGATATACTCCTGTCTTCCCTAAGTGAAGCCTTTATTTTGAGACAAGTGGGTGGCAATTTTGGACAATGCAAGGCAAAAGGAAACTTAACAGTATACACATCAGTATTAAAGCATATATGAGGCAAGGAGAACTGCACTGATTTGAAATCTCAGATTACCTGAGCTACCAAGGGCTCTCTGAGGGCTACCTACATTACTGTGTACAAGGAGCCAAAGCCTTTTTGGTTTCTTGCCTGAGATGGAAAAGTTTGCTCCCACATACCAAAATGGTCACAGATCTCACCACAGCACTGTCCTCATAGCAAAGGCAATTCTGACCTCCCCTCCCCAAGCCTATTAATGCTGTACTGACCTATTAAACAATAAACCCAGAACTTACTAACACTAAAAAATAACACTAAAACAAAGGGGGAAAATTGAACACAATTCCAGAACATACATTCCACAATGCAGGACAAGGAAGGAGAGAGCTTTTACCTTGCCAAGGTAGCTCATTTCATACACTAGGTTTCCCAAGGTAGTCTGATGCCGAAGTGCAAACACAAGTGCAAACACAAGTGCAAACACAAGCCATACAGAGTTGTGCTTATCGCTGAGGGGCACCAGGCTGTGAAATTCCACTCTTTAAGCAGCTATTTCTCACTGTTTCATACTACATAATCTATCAGCAAAGGTAGGCCAGCAGAATGTTCTGACACAAGGTTACTACAGGAAAATTTTTGTTCAAAAAAACCCACTACAGCTTGTGTACTGAAAACTGTAGTAGGAAATGTAATCTAGTCTGGGTAAAAACAAAAGAATAAAAATAGCTTAGGTGTAGTTACGTTCTATACTTGTCAAAGTTCCCACATAGGTTTTCATGGTTTATGCTCATATTTTCCTTTCAAAGGTATTCTCTCCTTTCACTGTAAAAGAAGATACTCTGTCATGAGAGGAAACCAACCAGACAGAGTGCTTTCTCTATAGTCAAGCTCACCCTGAAGTCAAACCGGAAAAAAAAATACACTGGTAGTTAGGATCTGTAATTTCTCCCATTTAATTATAACAAAAATAGGTAATGCAAAGTTTCATTGTTCTTTGTCATTGCTGATCTGATAAATGTTAGACTTGATAATTTGCCAATCTCTATAACAAATGGCTTTACCTACAACATGGTTTGTGCAAATTGTTCCAGTATCAGTGTTAAACATGTCTAAAACATGTACTTTGATTTTTGTATACTTTAGTGTTAGCCTTTACCATTGGGAGTTACTTCTCATATACATTTTTCATTCTGTAGGTTTGTATTTCTATGCATTGTTTTGCATGGGAGCTAAACCCTCTCAAAAGTCTGATCCAAGCAAAATTCAATCTGTTATGTGCTTTACACTTAATGGGACTACTTCATCAAAACTAACCAAAATTATATATTTGGGGTCTAATTCCAATCAGTAAAAAATTTCCAGTGTTCAATGAAACGGGATCCCCCAGCCACAGGAAGGGGTTCCATCCCTCCCCACTTACCAGCCATTCAGAAATGGCAGGCAAGAGGAATCATCTGTGGGACTGCCCAACGTGTGCTCATGTCATTGCCCTGATGAGCTCTGGTCTCCAGCACAGGAAAGGAGGAATTAATGCTGCCTTATTTTATTTCCTCATGTAATCATCTTCTCTTGTATTGCGACTGAACTAACTCACATGTCATCCAGAGATGGGAGACACCCCCTGGGGCTGCTGAATTCAGGGCTATGTGGAATTAATTGCCTACTTGATATCTGCGTGCCAGATGAAGGGGAAAAAAAATAATGTTTCAACTCACCTGTGGGCAAGTAGATGGTTTTGGTTTTATCCCACTACAAGTCACATGTGCTGGTAGCTCATGGGTTGATTTGCCTATGACACCAGCACATACTGCAGTTGCCAGACTTTCTCATGGGGCATAGAAGGGAGAATTTCCAAACTGTAGTGTAAACATCCCAGCATTACATGCCTTTGGGTACATTTTCATCTGCCAGAACTCTAGAAGCTTCTAATGCATCTGACAAACAAACAAAATATAAAAGTTATAAAAGTGAAAAAACTTCTAGGGCTACAAGACCTATTTTTGTGCTTCTGTGCTCACCAAGCCAAACCTTCTTACAATCTAACACTTAGATTACAAAATGTTGAGGAAAAAAAGTTTTTTAAATGTTTAATAAAATCATTGTAATTAACTCTTAATGACAACCAGGGATTGATGTATTACCCTGTGATGATGGAGATGGCACTGCATGTTCCAGTACACGAGGTGCAGACAGTCTGCTTAATGCGAGAGAATTCCCTCCAAATTTCCTGCAGAACAGGCCCAGTTTCCTGTACGATTGTGTTCATCTGTGAGAAGCTATCATCATCTTCTCAGCAGTGTATCTGCTGAAGGCAAACCCTCGCTAAAGAGAATCTGAGCCCCTCTAGGAAAACAGTGACAGGGTCATTGTATCAGTCAACACTGATTCATCTTAGCCTTGACTCTGACAAACCATGATTAACCTAAGGTACATTTTAATGCTCTAATCACTTTCACTCTCATTATATTTGTCTAGAATAAACACAGGGAAACAAAATGTGATCAAATGAATCCTTAAAAACACCACTTTCTTTAGACTCACAAGTGATACCTCAGCACTGCAAACACCACACCTCCTTTCACAGAATTTTGCAGGTGTACAGAAGTGCATTTAATTTTGGTTTTGTTCATTACTGGGGACCAGATGCTCAAGTGTAATCCCTTTTCCCTCTGCTTTTCACTTTATCCTCAGTGAAAAAAAAAAAAAAAAGGAAAATTAACCTGTTCAATTCACCTATATACTACATCCTTGTCATTTTCTATAGTCTTATGAATCAGTATTTTTAACTACGGTCTATTTTCAGCAGACTTCACCTTCCTTACATCCCTCTGTCCTTTTCCTTTACGTACAAGGCACACTCTGGTAGCCAGTTCCAACCCTCTGCCTCTAAGTGTTGTTATCTGGCCTCATAATTTTACCAAACAACTTAGAAATATAACAGAAGTTTGTTGACAAGATGTGATCTAACATACATAAAACTGAAAGGGGAGTTAATGTATAGTGGAAAAAGGAAATAAGTTAAAAGGCAAGCTCCTAATAAAATCCCCTAAGAATGTGCCGCACTGAAGTGCCAATGAACTGCAATGCAGACCATGGGCAAGATTATTCAACAGAGAGCTATGAAAAACTCCTTTAAAATAAGAGCTGAGATCCAACTGTTTACTTTTATCCAGGCATACTTAACTTTTAATCTAAATCTGCCCATTATTTTTCCCTTTGTATGCTCTTCAGAGCTAGCAACCACTTCCCCAGCTAGTCCCATGTAAACACTCTGACTCATCAGTCATAGAACATTAAATGTCACAGGATGTGTTTGCTTCCACATTACAGACTGGCAGCTTTAGTAAAACTAACTAGACCAAGTACATTAATTAATGGACTTCTGCTTTTGACAATAAAGAGAAGAAACCTTCACTAAGTAGATCACCAAATGGATGGTTTATGCTCAAAAATAATGAAAGAGCTACTGTGAAAGGAATCATGAAGTTCAGATGACTGCTTTCAGATGAAAGCAAAAAGCCTATTACTATATTTGCATCCTCAATAAAGTTTTTAATTCCTCTTATTCTCTTGTCTCCTCACTTGAAGCAATGCCTTTTGTCTACCCAAAAACAAAGGAAGGGTCTTGGAGACCAGCTTCTTTTCAAGTCTTCATGTTCAGCCCACAGCTAAATCGCAGCAGTTTTTTTCTGTCTAAGACATTTCCTACCGAAGCCAGACAGCCAAAAATCCTATTTGTGTTCTCATCATGTTCAGTATTGCAACATCCTTTTCTTGGGAGTTATCAAGCACAGTCTCTTCCTGCTCTGATCCACCCAGAAAGCAGCTGAAAAGATCAGTGCTCTCATCTTTTATCCATGGCATCCTTCCACTGTTGGCTCCTACATTAAATTGAAACTCTTTATCTTCCCCTTCAAGGTCTTTCCAATTTCTGCCTATCTGTCCATCTATACAGAAAGATTAGCTCCCAGTGCCAGTTAGCCTATCCATCACCACTGTTCATCTCAGGAAGGTACGTCTTGCTAAAATTTACACTTGTGGGGAGCTCCCATTAAACAAAAGCAAAAGCATATTGCTGTCCTTTCCCGAGGATACACAAGCTCTTCTGCCAGACTAGACAGACAAGAGCACTGACCACAATTGCTTCCCTTTCGCCTTCCAACTGTTTGAACCTTCCTGTTATCCCATGCTTTACACTCAATGCACAGAACGTCTTGGAGGGGGTGTGAGAAGGGGAAAGGAGGATGTTGTAGGTACCACATGTTTACACAGTTCCATTCACAATAAATGTCTTCATCCATAAGCACATTTCCTAGACACTATGATAATAAACAAACAGTAGCAGCATGCCCAGCAGAGCCAGGCTTCTCACTGCAGGCTGTGAGGGCTGAATCCTTCTCTAGCAGAGTGCAGATTTCACACACAATTTCTAGCTGCTTGGTTCCCCCGGAGAGGCCATTCCCAGTGTCTCCAGCACTCAGTCCTGCTCCCACCCATCCCATGGGAGTGGCAAAAGCCACAACAAAGCTCCCCAGGCATCTGAGGACTTGGAGCAGACCCCTGCATTGACGCATCCTGGCTGCTAGCAGGGCTCCTTCTTCACTGAGCGGGTGTCAGGAGCTCCAGCACCTGAGGTGAAGAGGGGAAATCATGCCAGCAGCCCCGCAAAATAATTTGCAGCTCCCCAGTAAGCACTTCTGTATTGAAACCACTGCACTGCTTACACACACTCTGCTGACAGGCTGCAAGTTCAGAGGGTCAGCAATCCTGCAGCAGATGCTGGGGGAAGGCAACCAGCAGAGCAGACTTCAGCTACACCAGCACAAAGGAGGAAGAGTGCTGCCACAGCATCACATTGTAATGGGATGGGGATAAGGGGAGCAAGACTCCTCTCAGGGAGCATGACCAGTCAGTTTTGTCACTCTGTGAACAACATTGTGAAGGTTCTGCTATCAGAAAGCAACACAAGTCTCTGCACTTTGGAGGTGGTCCTGCTTGGGTTCATTGCTCTTCTTCCAACAGTGAAGGCTGAGCACTGGTGAGAAATATTTGGGTGGAGAGGGGGGAGGGCAAGTGGGCAACACAGACAGCAGAGAACTGGAGCAATTTCAGAAGTCACCCACTTCTCCCAGAGAGTAGCAGTACCTGGCACAGACCAGCACTAACATGGTTGGCTCAGGCTCATCTGGAAACAGAGGGAACCACGTAATCCTGGAGGGTGACAGGGACTTCTAGAGATCACCTAGTCCAAACTCCAGCTCAGAGAAGGGCTAGCTTCAAACACCACCCGTAGACCTCTGGGAGCTCTTGTCTCTGTGCCAACTTTGGACAGCTCTTGGGTTTTGAGGCCTGATCTGAAGTCAAATGTTTGTAGTAGTGGAAACAGAAGGTGGCTTAAACCAGACCAAACACACTGGTGAATTCCCATAGTGCCATAATCAAAGGGACTAGGGATACTTCCACCATAGACACACGTTTGTTCCTTCACCCTGCCGCTCTCTCTGCATCTTCAGCCAGATGCAGTTCACTATCTGCTGGAAAGCCAAGCAGTCTTGTGTGCAAGAATAAAATCTGCGTGCAATAATAAAATCCAAAGATCCAAGAGTCATTTACACAATGAAGACATTGTGTCACAGACGACTTCATTATCTCTGCAGCTCATGAAGGAACTGGGGGCGGGGAGGGCATCACAACCCTTGGTATGGGAAGCATTTGAGTTGACATTCAAGTACAAACAGCTTTACTCTATTAGACTTTCTGTCACCAGAAGTGATGACATCAGTCAGAATGTGAATACACTCTGACCTACATTTTCAGAAGCCCATAAAGAAAATAATTGTCCCAATCCACTTTCACAGATATGTACTCATTCATTTAGGATTTTCTGTTCTGTCTCTTGAAAAACGAGGTAAAATGAAATAAATTTTAAAAATCAGCTTACAGAGACAGTATGTTGGGAGCTGGACTTTGTTTAGGGAGCGGGAACAGAAGGATATTTTCCCCCCCCAAAAAAAAAATTCTAGGGATTTATATCTTGTATCAGTGTTTGAGTACCAGCAGAAATGTTGTAAGCAGACTGATCCAACAGTTAATTCTCTGGTCCTGCTGCTATGTTTGCTATTAGCCATGTCAGCTGACATTTGGCCAATGAGTCATCTCATACTTATTAGCAGAAATGTGTCAGTTTTCCCTGATGATAATTCTAAGCTCTTCTGGAAAGCAGAGTATACCGGGAACCTTACAGGAATCTTCTGCTGCTTCTTTTGGGAAGTTACCTGGCAGACCTGGGCCTTGTGCTAGGTACCATCAAAGACCTGCTATTGTCCTTCAGTGATTGATGTAAGAATAAATTAGTGAGGGGCCATAAAAAGCCATATTTCTCATAACATGAAGATTGAAAAGTACCAAAAATTTCTCCAAGAAGTATTAAGTCAGAGTTTTATGGTGGCAAGGAACTTGCAAGTTTTAGCAGAGAGGACAAGTGAGATGACGGTGCTAATCTATTTTCTTTGACAATTTTTTAGTATCCCCTTTCAAGTTTTTAATATGTAGGAAGAATGTTTCTAATTAAACTGAGTTGATACAGAACACATCCTTAACCTCTGGGCGAGAAAATGCTTCTGTGAGGACTTGAAAATTACTTACTATTGAAGTCTACTTTAATTTTCCTTCTTGGGGGTGTCCATGTCATACTTATGCTAGGTAGCAGTAAGAAATTGTAACCATACCAAGCTTCTTCCCCAGCCTCACTGGTGATCCAGCAGCTCACCCTAAGCATTCTCCTCCTCCACAAATCACATCCTACAGCCCTGCTATTCCAACCTCTTTCCTTCTCCACTGTGCTCTGTTTAACACCCTGTTCACTATTTCCTTTGGCTCCACATCCCCCATGGCTCAGCTGGTTTCTCAATCAAAATAATTCATCAGGATTTTGTCTCCCTGCTCCGTAAGAAAATGATAGCACCTAAAGCTACTAAATCTTCCTTCTCAGAAGCCTGTGCTTTTGTTTGGTTTTGTTTGTAAATAAAATAAAATAAAATAAAATTATGCCAGGACACACTGTCTTCCTTCAGTCTCAGATTCGAAACATCTTTAAAAGTTGCAGAGCATCATAGGGAATCTTGGCTTTGGTTCTGACCACACTTTTTTCAGAAAGCAGTGTTCCAGGCTGCTGAACTCCATGTGACTTTTAAGTCCTTTGGAATACAGGCCACCCTCCCGTTCAGCCCATTTCCAACAGGCTGAGGATCTGCATCTCCTTAATCCAGCTCTGCCCAGCATGTTACTGGGAGTTTCTTTGCTCAGTCTCACTCTTGTTTGTGCTACACAGTTAGAGATTACACTAGTCTTCAGAAGAGAACAGAGTTCAACAAAAGAGCTTTGTAGACTAACCTTGTACAAGCGTTAGGGAGCTCTTCAGTAAAGCACTAATGATTAGTTTCTATTCGGAATTATATGTGATTTTCTGTGGGAAATCTAGCACCTATGGTTATGACTCCTGTCAAGTTAGAAGACATGTAATCAGAACAGATTGAACAAGAAGGAATGAAATTGTTTTGTGTGTGCCAAAATAATTCTTTGGTATAAAAAACCCACAGCAATTAGGGTATAAAAAACCTCAGTGTATCTAAAATAAACACAGAGGGATGATTCAGCTGTAAAATGCAGGATGATCTATTGTCTTTAGGAGCAGTGGGATGCAGGCTTTTGTTCTCACCATTAGAAAACACAAGCAGCACTTACAAGCTTTGCTTCTAGATAATCACCAAACCCCAAATAAGTCTCAAGTAAAAAAAGAGCCCAGTGGTAGGAGTGTTATTATTTTCAGCACCTGGTAAATTCAATGTACGAATTGTGCACAGCACCTTCAAAATAATCTGTATTTTTCATTCTCTCCTGACATCAAATCATCCACCCAAATAAATCAAGGGATTAAAATATCCAATAAACCATAATACACACTCTTAGTAAACCAGCTAGGATATGCTTTTCAATAATGAGGTTATTAGATGAAATATACATAATAATGTGCAGAAAACAGATGGGGTTTGTGCATTCCTGATTGCTATAGTATACTATAAAGATAAGCCAGAATAAAGCAATGTAAAGAAGAGAAAATGCACTGACTTTTGATGTCAGAGTTGAAATATGAAAAAGTATCCTCGAGAGATGATGTTATGCATCATATTTTCACATAATAGCTGGGGGGGCGGGGTGTGTGTGTGAGTGTCAGAATAAAGCTAAACTTTTTGCTGCAAAAGATGCATATTTGGATTACAAAAAGCAATTAGGAAGTGTATATTATTCTTCCTGGGGCTAAAAATAATTTTTTTACAGTAACACATCTATATGATGGATTTCCATTTTTCAAAATTAAATGCTTTTAGTTTTGTTTCCAAACTAAACTAATAATCTTGGATTAGTATAAAACTTTAAAATACCAAGAAATAGATAATGCAGCTTTCCTTCTGAAAACTGAAAGAAAAATACTCCACTTGGTTTGATTCCAAATAACTGTTTTTCCACGTGAGGTCATTAAAGTCACAGAGAGCTCCAATTTTTCTGGGATGCACGTAGCTATTCCTAGACAGCTCTGCACATCTGTGTGCCCCTTCCCATGTGGCCCCCAGAGGAGGGAGACCAAAGCCCTGCCCTTTCAGAAGCAAGTGGAGACACCAGAGCACTGTGCTCTGTTCCAGCCTTGACCTGCCCCCCTCATAAGCTTCCCTGCTGCTATTAAGCTGTCACCTGCAGAGTCACACTAGGTTGTGGGTTCTGGGAGGACAACGGTCCGAGAGGTTAGAAATAGCAGATGTTAAGGATGAGGACAAGAATTTAAGGGCAGAGGAGTAAGAATTTGTGGGATTGGTCATTAGGAGCAATGTGGAGATGGTATGGGAAAACGGTACAGGATGGGACAAGGTGAAAGAAAGGCAAAACCCACAAAACTCAAAGACATTTTTAGCAAGTACTATTGAAATGAAGTGCCAGAGCTTTGCACGCCAATGAGATTGTAATGTTAAGTCTCTGTTTTCACTTCAGAACAAGTTTTACATAAAAGCAATTTATCTCATTCTAATTTCTTACAGAATATTTACATGTCATTAAGCTGATATATCCCAGTATTGACTAGCTTTATTCTCTCAGCCCTCAGCACACCAGACTAGGAGAGGAGCAGGGAGACAGCCTCTCTCTTTCTGCAGCCCTTAGAAAAAGAGGTCAAACTGGATGCTAGGCACACTTTGTGCTCAAGCCGCAGCTTCGCTGTCTAGACAGAAAGCAGGGCATCACTAGAAGCTGGCTGTTTGCAGTTTCTTTCTTCTCAGTCTTCTATCCAGCCTAGTTCTCCTACACAATCCTAGAAAAATCACACATTCTTCATTACAATTCTGGACCATTGCATCACCATAATCACACAACCCCTTTCAAAGTTGGATCCACCTTTTCCATTCCACCTGCAGTCAGCCTGTGTATTGCAAAGATACACGTAGGCAACACCTGTAATAGACCTATTCAGAATACATTCACCTAAGATTTAGCACCTGTGTTGCTCATTACTTCCTAAGGAATCAGGAATAAACATTTTCAATCAAATGAAATCCAGTCACGTAAGAGCCTCAGGACTTTTTGGAATTTTCTTCAGTTGTGCAGATCTCCAAGAAAATCTTTCAGTTATCATATTTTCCAGAAAAAAAAAAAAAAAAAGTTCCAAAAGTTTATCATCTGTCCATTCACTCAAAAAATACACATTCATGAGTAAGACTTCTTTTTTAAATGAGACTGACAGTGGTTAAAAATAAGACACCTAAAATCCTGATAGATGAAAGGCTTTGATACACATTATCATATTGTCCTCAGTCTGTGATTAGGAGACTTGTGAACTAGCATTGCCTCTGACTGTTGATGATCTCTCAATTTTCATTCTCTCAAAAGGAGATCCAGTGATAAAGTTGACCAAGAACCAGAGGCAGAATCTTTTTTGAGGCAAAACTAGCATTTCAGAGTAATATGGCATCATAAAAAAGCGGGGGGCTGGGGGGTGGTGTGGGAGGAGAGGCGACACACAGAAGAGAAAGTGAGCATGAATTAGATGTACGAGTACATAACGTGAGTATTCAACACAGATCAATTCTGCTTGCTGCAAAGAGAGAGGCAGTTAACCTTCACCAATGTTTAGACTGGTCATTTGCACAGATTTCAGCCTGCTACCTTCACAGTGCCACTTGAGGACTAACAGAATTTCACAGGGGCAGGAAACTCCCCCTTTACCACAAGAAAAATTCCGCTCTCTCTGTCCTTAAAGACTGTTATTCCCCTTTTGTATTACAAAGTTGAGAAAACCCCAGAAAACATTTCAGATCCTTGTACTTTTGAGTAAGCTTTTTCCCCCCCCCTTTGAGATTCAGATGTTAGTTTCGCCTCATAGGAAACATTGCTAAAGTCTTCACCAGCACTTCCTTTTTTTTTTGGTGGAGAGGTTTTTTTTAATCTTCATCTTGACATAGAATCATAGAATGTCTTGGGTTGGAGGGGACCTTAAAGATCATCTAGTTCCAACCCCAGCCATGGGCAGGGACACCTCCCACTAGACCAGGTTGCTCAAAGCACCACCCAACCTGTTCCTGAGCACCTCCAGTGCTGAGGCATCCACAGCTTCCCTGGGCAACCTGTTCCAGCGTCTCACCACCCTCACAGTGAAGAACTTCCTTACATCTAATCTAAATCTACCCTTTTCCAGTTTAAAGCCATTACCCTTTGTCTTATCACTACAATCCCTTATAAAAAGTCCCTCCCCAGCTTTCTTGTAGGCCCCCTTCAGATACTGAAAGGCTGCAATAAGGTCTCCCTGGAGTCTTCTCTTTTCCATGATGAAAAAACCCAACTCTCTCAGCCTGTCCATGTAGGAGTGGTGTTCCATGCTGCAAGCTGAAACAAAGCTTCTACCCAGAAGGAAGGCAGAACAGGGTTTTTTTTTTGTTTGTTTTTGGTTTTTTAGTTGGGTTTGTTGTTTTGGTTTGGTTTGTTTGTTTTGGGGGGGGTGTTGTTGGGGTTGTTTTTGTTTTTTTCCTATTTCTTTCTATTCCAAATGCAAAATGAGTTACATCCGCCGGGATGACACAACTCAGATCAATGCAATACCTGCAGGTGAGGGTAATGCTTTTGGAGCGTTGCTCAGACAAATTAAGCACAGCTCATTTCAACTGCTCTCCAAAAGAGGAAGTGTTCCTGAAATGCGTGACATGATGCTTTAGCCAGCTGCAACTTGATCAAGCTGACAGCAAAATGCTAAAGAGAAACTAAATTAATTAAAAAAGAGAAAAAAGTGTGTGTGGGGGGGAAGCTGGAGTGTTTTAATTTTCAGATATGGTCCAGGGCTTGTTTTCTCTCTGACAGGTGCAGGGATGTACTAAGCCATGCAGGAGGAGGAGGAGGGGAGTACGGGGAAGGAGCTGGAACTGCCCTGTGCAAGAAGGAGGCTTTCTGGAGGTGAGGATAGCTGAGCTGGACGAGGCTGGGGCTGGTTTTGCTGGAGTGTGGGTCTCATAGATGTTTGTAAATTCAGGTGTGGAAAGGAGCAGACACATGGATTGTTACAGCCAAAGAGATTGCAGGCCAGGGTACACCGTTTGGGACAGACTGATCCCTTTGAATCTACGGGACAGTCACATATAAGAAGAAAAAGCCAGATGAACGGAATCTACACATGGCTTCCTGACTAGTCTACTCAATTTTCAAAGACCTTGCAGTTTTAGAGAAAACTAAAGGCAATTGGTGCTTTCTAGGAGAATTCTTTGTAATGATTTCGTCTCCACTTAATGTGGAGTACTTTTCTTCTCAGAAAAGGCTACTTCCTTTGATGATTAATGTCTCTATTCCCAGAATTTCACACACACAGAGAATCACATAGAATCACTATGGTTGGAAAGGACCTTTAAGATCATTGAGTCCAACCATTATCTAACTCTACCAGGCCACTTCTACACCATATTCCTGAGGATCCTGTCTAGACAGCTTTCAAATATATCCAGGAGTGCTGATTAAAACACTTCCCTGGGAAGCCTGTTCCAGTGTTTGATCACCCTTTCAGTGAAGAAGTTTTTCCTAATGTCTTATCTAAACCTCCCCTGGCATAATTTAATACCATTTCCTCTTGTCCTGTCACTTCCAGCATGTAAGAAGAGGCTAACAACCACCTCCCTACAACCTCCTTTCAGGTAACTGTAGAGAGCGGTAAGCTCCTCTTCTCCAGGCTAAACAACCCCAGTTCTCTCAGCTGCTCCTCATAATGCTTACCCTCAAGACCCTTCACCAGCTTTGTTGCTCTTCTTAGCACCCTCCAGAACCTTCTTGTACTGTGGTGCCCCAAACTGAACACAGTACTCAAGATGTGCCCTCACCAGTGCCAAGTACAGTGGGACGATCACTTCCCTAGTCCTGCTGACTGCACTGTTCCTAATACAGGCCAGGATGCCATTGGCCTTCTTGGCCACCTGGGTACACTGCTGGCTCATGTTCAGCCAGCTGTCAATCAACATTCCCAGGTGCCTTTCTGCCGGGCAGCTTTCCAGCCACTCCTCCCCAAGTCTAGAGCTTTGCATGGGGTTGCTGCAGCCCAAGGACAGGACTCAGCACTTGGTCTTGTTAAGACTAATACAATTGACCATGATCCATTAGTCCAGGTCCCTCTGAGGGTCCTCCCTACCCTCAAGCATATCAATGCACCCACCTAACTTGGCGTCCTCTGCAAACTCACTGAGGGTGCTCTCAATCTCATCCTCAAGATCACTGATAAAGATGTTGAGGAGGAGCAGCCCCAGCCCTGAGCAACACCACTTGTGACCGGCCACCAACCAGACTGAGCTGCACTCCCACCACGCTCTGCGCCCGGCCATCCAGCCCGTGGCGACCCAGGGGAGTGTGCCCCCTGCTAGGCCCCAGGCAGCCAGCTGTGTGAGGGGCTGCTGTGGGGCGCGGGATCAAACGCCTTACTGAAGTCCAGATAAACAGCATCCACAGCCTGCCCCTCATCCACCACATGGGTCATCCTGTCATAAAAGGAGATGAGGTTTGTTAAGCAGGATCTGCCCTTCCTGAACCCATGCTGACTGGGTCTGATGGCTTGGTTACCCTGTCAGTGTTTCATTATGGCACTTAAGATGATCTGCTCCATGATTTTTCCTGGCACCGAGGTCAGGCTGACAGGCCTGTAGTTGCCAGGATCCTCCTTCCTGCCCTCCTTGTAAAGAGGCAACACATTAGCCAGTCTGCAGTCCATGGAGACCTCCCCAGTTAGCCAGAACGTCCCATAAATTGTGAGGAGTGGCTTAGCAAGCTCCTCAGCCAGCTCTTTTAGTACCCTTGGATGTAAAACGTCTGGCCCCATAGATTTGTGTATGTCCTCTTTTCTGAAATCAGCCCCGTATTTAATATTAATTAAATAACTAACAATTTAGGCTTCTTTCTAGGCAGCATATTCTTACTGTGAACACAGACTTTTTGAAGACCAACAGTAAACACATGAAATCATTCAAGGGCACTGTATCTACAGTGCATTACACTGAGCTAGCTCATTCAAATCGCTTAGCCTGCAGTGAGAACTGCACCAGGAAACACAGCAGCACAGGTTTACTGACTGCCAGCCCTCCTGTTGCAACGAAGGCTAAAGATAAGAAGATTCCTGTCACAAAGGATTCCTGGTACTGTAACACATCAAACAGACTTACAGAAATAAGTACAAATAGGTGTTTAGTATGCACAGAACATCTGTCATACGAGCCATCTCCTAGAATTCAGTTCACGCTTCCCACCACTCGCTTTTCCATGTGGTCTGTCTGCCACTATTCTCTCCCCTACAGCACTGACCAGCATCTCTCACAAGAGCTGTTCCCCCTTTTTGCAAGTCGGAGTCACAGCTCAGGAGTTCACCTTGCGAAGAAGCAAAACACTGCTGAGCTCATCATTAGCTCTTCTGCAGAAATGTTCAGTCTGGATCACAATTTGACTCCCTGATTTTGCCACATTTAGAATCACAGGATGTTTGCAGTTGGAAAAGATGTTTAAAGGTCATCTAGTCCAACACCCCTGTAATGAGCAGGGACATCTTTAACTAGATCAGGTTGCTCAGAGCCCCTTAAATGTTTCCAAGGCTGGAGCATTTACTACCTCTCTGGGCAACCTGTCCCAGTGTTTCAAAACTCTCATTATAAATTTCATCTTTATATCTAGTCAAAATCTCCCCACTATTTTAGCTTAAAACCATTACCCCTTGTCCTATTGCAACAAGCCCTGCTAGAAAGACTGTCTCCATCTTTCCTATAGGACTCTTGTAAGTACTGAAAGGCCACAATAAGGTCTCCCTGGAACAGGGTTTATCTTCACCATTTTCAATGGAGAAAAAAAAAAAAAGAGGGGCATAGTTCAAATCAAAGAAACTGTTTGTGAGTTGTAAATTCTTATTTCCCATGAATTATTGTCTTGAGTTACATACTACAACCACAAAAACCACAAAACCTCTGCCAAGTCCTTCCTGACACAGCAGTACCTCCAGCTATGTCCAGGTTTTCTATGCTGTCCCACAAAATTCTCAGTCTTCTCTGATGTCCCCAGAGCTCCCCTCCCCCCCTCACTGCAGCATCATGCTTATATCTCATTTGGCCTTTAGCTAAAGAACAGATAGTACAGGCTGCAGTTAATCTGGAGCTGCACATTCATGCAGGGGCCTGCAGTCAGGGCCAGCTTTCACACAGCATGAACCAGGGTTGGTTCCTCCCTGCCTCTTTGTAAATAGATAAATAAAATGGTGTAAATATCTCTTGCCTCTGCCCAGTTAATGTTTTTCATAAAATGTGAAAGCACTTAATATCTCTGTGCTGTCTCCTGCTCTGTCCAGTTCTGCTGAGTTGTGTAACAAGCCCACAGATTACTGGAAGACCATGACAAACATGCAGTTATATAAGTGTTTCCTTCTGAAACTAAGTGAAAAATTATGCTATCATCACCACACAAGTTTCAGCTGTCATTGTTCACGGTCAGCATGTCTTGACTTGGGGGAAACCCCACAGGTTACTCCTGAGATTGACCATACGTTCCCACATCTTCCCACCAGTGCTCCCCCATAGTACTCAGTGGAGAAGTTTGCCTCTATCAGACTACCAGACAGGACTCTGGTTTGTTGTCATCTCCAGCACTTTCTTACACTATACTTTCTTACACTATACCTTACATACCACAGTTTTTCTTGCAATGGGACTTTATATAAATATATCTATAAAATTTTATATGTAGAATAATGAGTAAAATGGATATATATGCATAATCATGAGCTACCTTACTTATTGTTGGACAGTCACCAGCGGTTCCACACATCCATTTCTAATAATCTCACCCTGGAAATCCCACCCAAGCAGAATGAAAATGCAGTTCTTCCCTGAAGGCCACTGACACAGGCAGTTAAACTAAACACCAGTTACCTTTGTGTGACTTGAGTCCGAGCCTAGCATTGGATCCTATGCTGGTTTGTTTTTGTTTTTTTTAATATGTTGTTGTCAGGAATTTTTACATTAAAAGGCAGAAGTACTGTAAGTACACAGCTGTACAGGCATAATTATTAGAGAATCTATAACAACACTAGATTTTACACCTTTAATCATGGGCATTGCAAAAAGCAAAACGAGCTTCTAAAATCTCTCCCCTTGCCACAGCCAGCTAGAAGTTTAGTAGGTGTTACATCTAAATTAAATTATCAAGATTTGTAATAACAGCACTGGGAAATAAATAAAGCCTCATTGCTTGTTTTGTTTAGGTATTAGCACTTGGTAGATACCACACATCCATCAGCTTTTATAGGTATCTGAAAGGATCAGTTACTGCCAAGTAAAATTCAGATGTCTGTGTTGAAAAAGGTTTGATTAAATTTTCATTAACAAAGAAGTGGATATAGCTTTCACAAAATGCATGTTACAGATGTCTTCATTCTTAGTTCACAACTTCAGTGTAGCCAGCAGGAAGGTGTAAGTACCAGAAAGCTGTTTGTTTGGCATAACAGGGTAAAGAATACAATTGAACTCTTCTGCTAAAATGCTTGGGAGTGAAAGAGTGAAGATATACTTTCCACTGTTGTCTGTTTTTTCTTCTAAAAAACAGTTCAATTACTCAAGATACAAATCTGAGTCACACAAAAAGAGAAAGAAAAAAACCCCAAAACTTAAAAATGCATATAGCATTTTCGTTAAAATATGCAATTGGTTTCCAGAAAGAAAAGTATACAGAAGAGTAGGCTTAGGGCCTGAGTTTAACAGAGGTAGGAGGGGGGTTTGGGTTATCAACACAGAATCGTGATTTGCTAGAAAGCAGGTAAAACTGTAAATTGTCAGTCACGGCACTTGCAAAAGAGTCTTGCTACACAGACTAATTGTCTGCCAGGCTGTCACAAGGGAGTGATTTTGCTTCATCTGCCTGGCTTAGGAAACATGCATGCCACATAATACGAAATGGAGACACTGTAAACTGGAAAAGCAGTTCCCCACGGGCAAGTCACAAGAAGCATCAGACAAGGAATCCAGGATGAGCCCTGGCTGTGGGAGCAGGGGAAAGACACTAGCTGGAAACAAGCAAGTACACAGAACAAGTAATTAAGTATTCTTTTAACAGCTACTAAGCTGTTGCGCACTTTCTTGAGGCTCCAGTTTTGGGCTGGGCCTGATCACACTGAGATTGTCGCTGGCAAGAAATCATGCCCTCAAACGCTGAGTCCTGTAGCTCCACGTCAGCGTGGCCCTGCTGACGCAAGAGGCACGGCCCCACCAGAGCCCCTTCCCCTCACACGCACCAGTCCACTCAGCAAACTCCCCAGAGGACTCGGCCCTCGCTTTGTACCCGGGGAAGAAACGACACAGGGGAGTATTTGAGCTGTGCCACCACCCACACACAGACGTACTACGCAGCAGAGAAGTCCAGTGTGAGTTCAGGTCACCGCAGTGAGCCCAACCAAGACCTCCCTGGACTAGGATGGAGGAGAGGAAAGGCTTCTGTCCCACTCCCTTGAGCTGGGCTCCTTCCAGAGAGAGAGGCAGGAAGGTTCCCAAAGGTGAACAGGCCTAGAGAGAAAGCACCTGAAATGGAAGCCAGCCTGCGTGGAGCTGAGCAGGAGAGGAAAGTGCTTGCCTCCTCAGGCGTAGTTTTCCAGGACAGGGCGTCAGGGACAAGCCTCTGTTTGCAGCAGGACGTATGCATACAACATTTTATGGGTTCCTCAACTGATGCAGGCACAAGGGAGTGATCATCTGACTGCCTAAGTGAAAAATCACTGCAATCTGGCAAAGCAGCTGGCAGTACTCAGCCAGTTTTTGTAGGGGAGGCTGTCAGCAGCTGCTCTAGGGAAGTGTTTGGGGCTTATCAGGAAAAGGGAATACCAATAGAGAAGATCCCTGGGGGGGTGGAAAAAAAAAAAAACAAAAACAAAACAACAGAGAAGGCAGACAGTAGGCATTTGCTCTTTCTGTAAGCTCTGCCTGCCATCTAATCTCTCCCTGAAAGTATAGATAACACATCCTTCCACCCCTCTCCAAATCACGTGTCTGTAGAATGAAGTTTTCCTCAACAGACTGAAACCAAAGTAGTCACGTGTCTGCCTGCCTGGCCTACTAACGATCCAGCTCGGTTTGTTAGCTTTTTTGTTTCCCACACACAAAACCTGTTATCTCAAAACTAAGCATGGAAGAGGTGCTCCAGCCCACGTGCCTGGAGATTTATTTTTTTTCATTTCATCTTATACCTGATGACACAGAGGTATGTTTGCATTTATGCTGACTGAAGGTGGAATTCCCTCTTGGAGGTCACCGTGTTTTGCTGCTGTGGGAATTTCCAGAAAGAACTAGAAAACAAAAAGGAAATGCTGTGTATTAAGATGGAGTCTGTATTGCTTCAGCAGTAAGAACCTGAGGGCTGAAATCATCTGTGCCACAGTGGGAAGTGTATATCGGAGCAGCACCATCCATACGTGACAGGTAGTGTGTGCTGCACTGAGGGACAGTGACGGAAGCGCCTGCAGACACCTCAGATTCCTTTCCCTTTCTCCTTTCTCTCTTCCTCCTCCTGTCCACATCTACAGTCTTGATCACGGCAATCATTACAGTTCAGTGGACAAGGTGATTAGTAAGCTTTTTGAATCTTCTTTATAAAAACAAGAAGAAAGTTTGAAAAGAAGGATTTAAAAAAAAAAAAAACATAATTTTCCACAGCTAAAAGCCCCTCTGTATTAGCTCTGTTCCCTTTAAAGTCTGGAATGCTTGAGTTGGTTGGTTTTGAGGGGTGTGTAGTTTTTTTTTTTTTCTATGTCCTAAGAACTTAACATTTCCATAAATTGGAAACATATTTAAGTTTTGGAAAACAATTGTTTGGCATTTGTTTTTATGAGAAAAACATACTGCAAACACAACTCCAGACTGTGCTACAAAAACATTTCAGGTTAGATTGTACCGAGCAATGCAGGACCAGACTAAATATCTGAGAAAGCTGGCACATCAACCAAGCCCAGCACACAAAGCCAGGGTCTTAGAGTGTACATACAAATGTGATAGTAGGCTCACGCTGGTCAGCCTGCCAACCAAGGTAATCTAGGATTAAATCCACAGAAGTTTTGTAGCTTGAAAGAGTCCAAGATGGTTGGTGTTTTTTTCAGATACAGAACCATAACTGGTTCAAAAAGGGTTGCATGTCTGTGGGCAGGTAATAGTGGAAGCTATTGAGGGGCAACAGATGACAATTACGTGGTCTGTCATTACAAGTTGCTTCAAAACTAATTTAGAGATAGCATAGTCAGATAGCCCAAAGAAATACTAGTTTTTCATTTAACCCAGATACCACACTAAATTAAGCAGGTCACTAAATCTCGCAATGACATAGACTATTTTTCAAATCACAAAAAAAATCAGAGCTGTAGACTGTAGACTTTGTTGGTTTCCCCCTGTAAAGTACTTACATTTGATTAACATGAATAAAGACAAAGCCTTTTCTGTTAGTGAATATTGACTCAGCATGGGTCTAAACTTCATACGGACTCTTCAAAGCACCCGAGGAGCACATTTTGCATCACTGCTGAGAATTCCTCCACTAAGCAAAAATCTGTCCCTTTGCAGTGTTGTATACTGTGACCTCAAATTGACAAACTGGGTATCATTTGAAAGACTCGGCTGAATTTTCAAGAGAAGTATAGTGCTAAATTGCCAGTGAGAATTTTGGAACTCCTGCATTTCATAAGATCAGACAGAGTTCAATATTTAACCACTGCCTAAGAAATAAGATAACAGTTACAAAGAGAAATGCATAAAATCTTACTCCTTTGACATTTATTGAATTAGGATTTTTAAAGATATACAGTGTACAATAGTAGCACCAAATATCTTGTTTTATAGCTTCAAGGGTCTGTGCAAACATCCTTTATTTACTCATAAATGAAAACAGATTAGCTTTCAACAGATTAGATAGGAAGTCTGTGCGGTGCATTATGTCACATTATAATGAGGAAGGAAGCTCAGAGAATTTTGGAACAGAAGAGAAAGTTTGGTTTGGGTTTCTGACATCAACTCTTACAACAAAGTACCATGCTATTCCATTTGTCTGGTAAATGCTTGTGGTAAAGATCATGGGGAAATGCAAATATAGGAAGTAATGTCTGTAAAATCCTCTTTTAAAATCTCAGCACTGTCAATACACAGAACTCGCTGTGCTCTCACGCTCAGTGGTACAGTATATGCTGAACTTTCAATGAAAACAGGAAAAAACCAACTATTTGCTTTAACTTTGGTATACTCTTTTGTCTGTATTTTGCTTTTCATTGAACTGTAAAGGCCTGAAGTTATGTATTTGTCTGGGCCTTCTGTTCATGAGTTTTTCTCATACATATACCTCAAGCTATATTATAGTGCACAGTTACAGAAAGTGCTCTGAAGTACACACAACATGCAAATGTTTTCAATCCCTCATGGTTTAAGCCTAAATCACCTTCAAAGCACTGGAGAAACAGGGACAAGGTATGCTAGGATAATGTAATGCTGGTGAAATACAGATATTTCTGGAATGGAATTCAGATAAGCCATTCCAGACATGTACTAGTCAAATTTTCATTTGACAGCTTTTTTGTTGTTGTTGTTTGGTTAGATTTTTTCTTTTGTTTTTCAGTATTCTAAGTCCATGAAATAACGTCTCTCTAAACTGAGATGACAGGTGAGATCGGTAGGAGGTTCAGTACAGATATAACCTGGGGGAAATTCCATATTTGAGGAAATGCATTCTTGGTGTGTGTCTGAAGTCATGCGAACACCGTGGGATGTGAGGGAGAGAATTCTAGGCAGGTACATGGCTTCCTCCTGTTGTCACCTTGATGACCCTCACCACTGTTATGCCATGCTGTCAGTGCCAGATGAGACCATCTCATTGACCTGACAAAAGCAAGCATGGTTTTGCCTGCAGCTGACTAGGACTCTTTTCTCCAGTAGTAAAGCTTCACACAGCAAAGCAGAATAATCCCTGTGGGTTCAGCTACAACCTCTCTTGTGGGATTCACTCCTAGGCTTCTTATAGCAACATAGCCAAGTACCAGTCAGCCTTAACCCTGCTTCCTTAGAGAGCCAGTGGTACAAGGAAGAGGCTGTTCTAGTGCATGGTTACAATACACCCTTATAGTGTAAGGTATAACTCATCGAAACCACAGAGCACCCCCATCAGATATCAGTATTTGCCAAGCTGAATTAAATAGGATTTCTAGAGCTCAGAGGGTAACTTTGGGATACCTCAAAATGGCTAAAGACTTCAAAGAAATCACAAACTTTGACTCCTGCATTTGACAGGGAAAAAAAAAAATTTAAAAACCACCACTACCACCACCACCACAACAACAAAAACACTTCCTTCTCTTTGTAGCACACCCAAAAAAACTTAAGACTATAATAATCAGAAAGATTGGGAATTCTTTCTTTCAACTGAATAGATGTATGCCAAAAAATCCAGTTTTGTATTCTTTTAGCCTTAGTTTTTGCTCTCAGGATGTATCACGTTCTTACCACTGAAAAGAATGGTTTCTCCTCTGTGATATGCAGAGAACAGAGGGAGTAGGTAAGTATTAAGACTTCAGCATTTCATACTGTTTATGAAGATGTTTATGAAAATTACTTCCTGTTGTCAAAAAGATGCAGTGTCCAAAAGTGCTGTTCCCTTTATAAGTTCACACTGCTGGAAATACTAAGGGTTCTCTCTTCTCCTGGACAAACAGCCCCTTTAAGGGTCACAGCCCTCTAGATGTAACATAATGACAAAGACACTTTTGGATAATGATGCATAAGTGTTCGTTACACACTCTCTACATTATTTGCACTTTCTCTGTTCTCATCACTGTCCTTAGCAGTTTATTAGTGATACAGGATACAGGAGTACAGGCATTAAAATATTATGTAGTGGACATAAGAAGTCCATGTGGATCTCTGCTGAGTATGACATTGAAGTCTTGCTTATCTCTTCATGCTTATTTTTTTCAGCCTGGCTTCTGTGAGACTACATAGTGATTTTACATATATAGCTGTTTCTCCAGCAACATGTAGCCATTTTGTTCTATGGTTCAGGGTCCTGAAAAGTTTGATTCTATTCCTCTGAATCATCTGTTTTATAGGAATCCAGTTTATATTCCTTGAAAACTATTTAAAAATAGCACATGATTCTGGACAAAAAGTAAATGGTTCACTTTTGAAGTAGCACAAAAACGAAAAAAAACCTGAAACTCAAATAAATGACACCTATGCAAAAGGAACCATACTTGTTCCTAATATGAATAGAGGGATGAATAAAGTGAAACAAAATACTTTTAAAAGAATGACCATACTTATTTTTTATTAAAAACAGACAGTACATCAATGTTTAAAATATAAATATCAAAATTACTGCAGCAATTACCTAACTTTGCCTGGCAGCAATATTTTATAACATCATTGTGCAATAGTATGTCCTGGAAGAATAAACTCTACAGAATACATTATGTGTACCTTTTCTGTTTACAACCTCAATCATCCTACAACAGTAAGATAATTGTTATGGCATAGGTATAAAACTTCATTACAATACATGCTTTATGAAAGCTGGATAGAAGGAAAGAAGAGAGAATGTCTCTTAATGTTTCCCTTACACCTTTGACTCAAACAAATTTAAGCAAAAGGTATTTACCCTCCCATTTGCAGTCATTGAACACAGGCAGTTCCAAGTATACATACAAATACACATATATTAAGATGATTTGTTATAAATAACTATTGATTTTATAAGCAGCTTCAAATATACAATCTTCTCTATGTCTCTGAAAAATTAATATCCCAGTTTAGTCTATAAAAACATAAGAGTTTGTCCACAGGCAAATGTCCTTAATTAGAATGTGACTCTGTGAATGTCCCAAGGAGTTTGTCCCAGTGGGTGAAGTAAGGAGCATAGTTCGATTTGAATTTCAGATGATGGAGATCATGATGTGGTGCTCCTCCATACAAACCAAAAGGCACAAGTCGGTGAGTTGACCACGGAAGGTCGTATCCTGAATGGTCTTCCACTGACAACCAGATATTTACAAGGAAGAAAATAATTTCTGTCAGAGGATGGCATCCAAGGAGCATTGGGTTGATTGCAGCAAAAAATCCCAGTGAGAGCAGTTCCCATACACTGGAATACTGTGTAGTCAGAGCAAACGTTGACACATGCTTGTGATGCACCTTGTGGAAAGTCTTGTAGAGCCAAGGCACCTTGTGATGAAGCAAATGCCACAGAAAGTACTCAAAATCAAATAGAAGCAGACAAACTCCTACTTCCAGCAGAACCTCAGGCAGCTCTGGAGCTGTCACTGGTAGATTCATTGGTCTCCAGTACCAGTGGAGAAACGTCACGGGAAAGATCAGAACAACATGGTGATATGCACTTTGAATAATGCAAGGCACCATCATTCCAAGAGTTGGATAGTTCTGCGGCTGTATTTTGTATTTTCTCAAGTTTGGTAGTCTAGTGCTTAAAAAGTCCAGTGCAATATATGGAAGACAAAAAGCCATGTATGCTGTAAAAGAGAACAGCACTGGAAAAAACGGTGACTTGATCAACGGCTCGTTGGCTGTGACAAAGTCCCAAAGAGGCTGAAGGCACAGGCTGCCCTGCTGCCCAGCCATCCCGGAGCTGAGCAGCACCCTGTCTGGCAGGCTGCAGTTCATGCTGCTTGCAGTCTGAGAGGTCTGTAAATCCCACAAGCCTTTATCTAGCCTGCTGGAGGGAAAACTCCGCCCATCAGAAAATCCTCCTTCCTTAGTAAGACGTAGCTCTGAAGAGGAAGTTCCCTTTCCTGCCATACAGAAGTGGTATAATGCATTACAGTCTCAGAACAGACTCAGCTGGCCGAGGGAATCGCTGGAGCTCTACAAGAAACTTGCACGATAGGAAATGTAAGCAGAAATGCAGAACTCTGACACGAATACAGAGAAAGAGGGTAGGAACATTTTCCACTCCACTTGGTGCACGCACTTGAAAAATTGCTGTCTCTTACTGGTTTTAAATTGTGCCATCCTTTTGCTTTTATAGGTAAAGAATTGCAGCTTACCATTGATTTTTTACGTGACTGCTACCAAAGATGTACATGTACATAAACCCTGTGTCTGATCTGTGGATCTTTGGGGTGGGATGTATGTGTGCAAACACACATTTTCTTCATGATCACTTGGGTATACGACAGGCTAAGTCAAAAACTTAAGGAGATCTGCACTATGCTCCCAGTCTGAATGTAGTGCCTGTGACTTATTCCCATCTGCTTTTGAGCTCATATTCTCCTTTGTGCTCCTGTATCTACCTCACATGGCAAAATCCACCTGACTTGACAAGATGCAAAACTGAGCCAAGAACTTTTAAAGAACAAAACCTCTGCTAGTTACTGGGAAGAATACAAGATAAAATCTCATTACGCTTCCAAACAGATATCTAGTGACAAGTATTACTGCTTTATTACAATATTCATTCCACATATCAACAGCTTTCTAAGCAATATGATATGGAAATCATCCTATACCCAAGCATCAAACTAACTTATGCAATTAAAAGATCCACTGCTTAGACTCACATCCTTTAAAGGATCTTCCTGTGGCCATAGGCAAGCAGAGAGCAGACAGAAGCCAGCAGGCTTGACTCCCAACATTTCTGATCTGCTAAAAGTATTTTAGGGGTAAATGATCAAGGTTTTGATTTAACCACTACGACGTCACTTCTTTTGTGCTTTTTTAGAAAAAGACAAAGCTTTGAACATTTAGGGGAAAGGAGCTTGCCATCAGCTTCCTATGAACTCACCTCTTTTGTAGGTACAGCATTTATTCTAATAGTGGAAATGAGCTCAACTTCCTGGATGACTTTATTAGCTTGTTCAGATGATTTTAGTTCTTTCCTATTCAGAAAAGAAAACTGATGGGGGAAATGAGAGAGAGAATTTCCTTGCTTCTCAAAAATTAGGAATAATTAGTTAGCAGTGACCTTTTCTGAACTACACGTGGACTTCTCCTAATACTTACGTTTGCTTTCAATTCCTACTAGATTCAAGGCATACAATCACAGAATCATTGAATTGGGTTGGAAGGGACCTTAAAGATCACCTAGTTCCAACCCCCATTCTGCTCTGAAGGAAGGGCAGATTTTGCCCTCTCAAGCTTTCAGTTTACTGAAACAGCCACATTATCTGTGTTATTATTCAAGCAATCGGAAGTTCTTTGTTGGAGACAGGTATGGTATGGCCTTCAAAGACTACCCATTGCATATACTTTTAAAAGATAGATTCAGACTCCTTGCTATTTTAAGACTGTTCTGCTGAAACCAACTAATCCAGACTGCTGAATTTAGTGAAACTAAAGCCCAGTGAAAGATGCTGATATAATGGATGAGGATCTATATCCAAGAGCTTCATTTCAATCTTCTGATTGTATTCTATCCTGTCCTCCATTTCACAATGACACAAAAAATGCATTCGTAACTCAATCACCGTCTGGGTCTGAAAATATTCTTGTGAGAGATGCTTTCTGTTGATTTATGTAGTTACGATCAGAAATTAAGCCTCCCAGATGGGATATGTGATTCTCTATTTTATTCAGGGACTAAATTTATTCTATAACATATTCCAAATCTGCCTTAAGGGAGATTGGCAGAAATTGCTCAGCTGCCCTAAAGACACCCCTCTGACTAATCCCTAACAGCCATGTGAAGTCTCAAGAAGTTTTAGAACCACTACTGTCTATAAGCTAAAATTTAAGGAATAGGCACTCTGCCTGCAGATTAGGTCATAGAAAAATATCCTGTAAGCCCCTTAAGGAAAAATAACGGAATTCTGCCGTCTTATTATTAGTACATCTTGCAACATGAAGCCCAAGCAAGGTGCAAGGCGAGCAGAGCTCCCCTGGGCGCCCGGCGCGGGCCGGGCTCCGCACCCCACCTGCTGGCGCTCCGCAGGATGG
>NW_008607630.1:45907-54251 GCF_000691845.1 Merops nubicus | reverse complement strand
CCCTTCCCCCCTGCCTCGGCTCCCCCCTACCTCCATACAAGTAGTGTCTTTAAACTAGGTACTAATTCTGTCTCATCTGAGGAGCATTCTTGGACCAGGTCTATTAGCTAGGATTTGCTATGTAATACAGTGGCAGCTACAGGTTTGCTTCAGAAATATAGCTGCAGGAGAGGAATATGGAATTAAAAAAATCTGAGAGGCAACAGAGTTTGAGAAGCAAAAACATACAGGGATGTAAAAAAAAGTTTCTTGTAAATTGCCTTTTCCCTTGTAGAGAATCAAGATACAGGAAAATGCAGATCATAACCAGTATTTCTTAGAACAAGGCAGGCTGGTTGGTTTGTTTTTCCTACTAAACTTTATTACTAAAAGAATCAGGCTACTATAGAATCATAGAATCATTAAAGTTGGAAAAGACCTCTAAGATCATCAGGTCCAACCATCACCTAACACTACCATGACCATAAAACCACATTCCCAAGTGCTACTTTTTTTTTTTAACACCTCCAGGGATGGTGACTCCACCACCTCTCTGGGCAAAGCCTCCCAACCCTCGAGCAGGTCAACAATCCTGCTCAATTTTGTATCGTCTGCAAACTTACTGAAGGGGCACTTGATTCCCTCATCCAGATCACTGATAAAGACACTAAATAAGACTGGCCCCAAAACCGAGCCCTGTGGAACACTGCTCATGACTAACCTCCAACAGGATTTAACCCCATTCACCACAACTTTCTGGGCTCAGCCATCCAGCCAGTTTTTAAGCCAGAAAAGAGTCCACCTGTCTAGGCCATGAGCCACCAGTGTTTCTAGCAGAATGCCATGGGAGATGGTGTCAACACCCTTACTGCAGTCCATCTAGACAACATCTACTGGGCAGGTCACCTGGCTGTACAAGGAGATCAGGCTGATCAAGCAGGAGCTGCCTTTTATAAGCCTGTGCTGGCTGTGCCTGATCCCCTGCCTGTCCTGCGCGTGCCGTGTGAACACACGCGGGATGAACCGTTCCATCATCTTCCCTGGCACCAAGCTCAGGCTGACAGGCCTGCAGTTCCCCAGATCCTCCTTCCTGCCCTTCTTGTAGATGGGTGTCACATTGGCAAGCCTCCAGTTGACCAGGGCCTCCCTTGTTAACCAGGGCTGCTGGTAAATGATGGAGAGTGGCTTGGCAAGCTCCTCCACCACCTCCTTCAGAATTCTCAGGTGGATCCTGTCCAGCCTCACAGACTTGTGAGTGTCCAGGTGGGTTATAATAAACAGCAAATAACTGTTCACACAACACATTCACTTCACTCGCAGACTTCAGTCATAGTCATAGCTGCCTGCTTGGAGCAGTATTTGGAAACCAATCCCTGCTGTATACTCAGCTGCAGAGAGCTGTACTGGCACTGCATGGCATTCTGGGTAGATGCCTGGGAAGTCCCTCAGAGCATGACACTCTTCACTATCAGATAGCAACCACAGCTGTCTTGGGTGGAGTCCAAGTTATGCAATCCTCTGCTGATGCTTGTGTGCACTAGTAGCCTTGTAGAGTCCCAGCAAACTCATTTTAGTTCTCAGTGATGCAGCATGACCGCTAGTCTATAAAGCTTATCAGTCCTTGGAAACTTTCACAAACTATCTTGTGGTTAGACGCCTTTTCTGTCTTCGGCCTATTGTTTTCTGGTAACCATTTCTCTATCCAAATCTATAGACCATGTAGAACGAAGTAATTTTTATCATGAGCGTTACAATAGTGGATTAATCTTTTTTATCTGATCAGTATTGTTAGGATATCACCTGAAATACCTTGTCCACTGGTGCTTTGTACTGTCAGAAGAACCCACATCCCATTCCCATAGAATGAATAACAAAACCCTCATTCCCACAGGGCAGTGTCCAAAAGGGAACAGCAAAAACAATTAGAAATATAGAAGACATAGAAAATGAAATTAAAAGGGAAGAACTACTGTTGCCATCAGAAAATATGGACATGAGTGTGACAAGAACTATCAAATATATAAGAATCTGTCACAGAAACTACTAGAGCAGTACAGCACAAGTAGTCTTAAATTACAACACTTTCATTAGACTTTTATTAGGGTAAACGTTCAAATGTCAGGGATAAAGAAGCAATGAGACACTGTTTCACAGGATGGTAAAGACAAATTGCTACTGCCATGTAAGAAAGTGCTAAACTAGGAAAAAAGGATGCTTATTTGTGTATAGAAATTTAAGTATTCCATTTCTCCTTCCTGTTATTTTTATGATATATTATTCCATTTAAGAAGACACAAAATACTTTTACTTTGAACCAGCCTTTTAATGCCCATTTAGTGAACCAACATACAATAAAAACTTAATTACATGTATTTCATACACATGCAAAATATTTTAATTTAAACACACTTAAAATCTTTCAAAAGATTAAAGTATCAAAAAATATAAAATTAAATAAGAATCTTCGCTATACTAAGAGCTTTGAGTCATTTGATTGTTTACATTTGGTATAAAATACACTGGAAAAGTAAAAAAAGAATCTCTATATGTGATCCAACTGTATATTTTTAGGGTTTATGAACTAGAGACCATACCAGTAGACCAGTATGACATGCAATGATATCAGCTTTGTCATGATGAAAGTCCAGAATGATGCTCAAGGAATTAAAACAGGCCTGAATAAGTGTCATGCAACTTTTTAAGGTGCAAATTAAGTATTATTCCTGCCTGTTCCCTCCACTTGGCAGAATCCTTTCAGATCGCTATTATATTATTTAAATGATAAAGTGTTTCTACTCAAAATACATTCCAACCTCTTATTATAGCTTACATTACAGAATTATAACAGAAGATAAACAATTTACGCTTTCTATCAGTCATATACAGAGGAGGAAAATGTGTAAATTCAGATATTATGGACAACTTGAAGGGTTTCTGTGGGTACCTCAGTAGCAAAAGGAAGACATGAACTCACAGTACTGGAGCAGGCTGCCTGGCTGAGGCAGGGGCTGGTCTTGCTTCAAACAGGGACCTGTGGCAGGTGAACTTGGGGTTCTCACCCAACCTGTGCAGTTCTGCCAGTCTGTGCCAGAGATCAGGGTGGCATTTTCAGGATATGCGCAGGTCTGGACATGCTTCTTTGAGCACAGTAAGGAGCATATTCTCACGTTTCCATGTGGTCAGCATGGTTCTTCTTGTGCCTAAAAGTGTTTCTGGACCCATGCAGAGACTGGAACTTCTTGAGCGTTCGGTTACATGGTGTAGCTCCTGGTCTACATGTAAGCTTAGTCCTCAGTCACAGTTTGTGAGCAGATCTCTGGATCTGCCTTGCAAGATTGTTTGTTCCTGCTGGTACAGATACCAAGAAGTGAAGCATCCTGTGCAAAATTAATTAAAATTTCCATAGGAGAAAATCACTTTGCCTTGAGAATTCTTGTATTCCAGCACTTTAATTCCTTTCAAAATCATATTATGCTGCTTGTTAAACTGTTGCCTGCTCATTTTCTTCAATATTGGTCACAAGACAATTTGATTCATGAGTTCCAAGGTCAGCACCACCACGGTATATGGCATTGTCAAAACTGGCTGTAAATGTTTGTTGAACTTGCCTTTTTTTATAGAAGAAATAGAATGTAAGACCAGTTCCTGTTAGCAGAAGGAAAATCAGTATAACAATCAACCCACCTATGCGACCTGCAGATGAAGTGGAAGCTTCAGGTTTTGATGCTGTGAAAGACAAAACAGAACAATTACTACAAATGGCCACAGATTACTATTGTATAAAACAAACATCTCCTTAAGTAAACAGAGTGAACTGTAAAAGTATTGAACAACTGTGACGGAAGTTAAAACTCATGCATGTTCCAGATGGACAATGCAAAATTGGACTCGATCTCTTCTACGTTCCTTTTAAAACGAGCGTTATATTGTACTACAGTATGTAATTCATATAAAAAAAAAAAAATAATAAAAAAAAAAAAAACAATAAGACATCTGGTTCAAGAGCTTTCCTTTCAAGCAGATTTAAAATAAAACCATCTGTGACTATTAAATGGTATTTAAATGAAACATTTTTGGAGACAGTTTTACTTATAAATAATGAATGCCTATAAACAATGAAAAATCTGTTAAATGGATTTCTATAAAAACCAACTTACCTTTGTTGACATGTGAATCATGGGTTGGCTCAACTTCAATAACTTGAAAATTTAAAAAATATATATATTATACACATTTTGCAAACAACTGTTCAAAGATTAAATATATACTGCATACATCATTTGTACTTCTTGTTCCTATCAAATCTTAAATAATCATAGAATGGTTTGGGTTGGAAACGACCTTAAAGATCATCTTGTTGTGCCATAGGCAGGGACGCCTTACACTAGACCAGGTTGCTCAAAGCCCCGTTCAGTCAGGCCTGTCTCACTACACTCCCAGTAAGGAGTTTCTTCCTGGTATCTAACCTGAATCTACCCTCTTTCAGTTTAAAACCATTATCCCTCACACTATCATTACATACTATCTGATAAAGAATCCATCCCCACCCTTCCTGTAAGCCTTCTCTTCTCCAGAGCTTTCTCATCTCCAGGCTCAACAACCTCAACTTTCTTAGCCTGTCTTCACTGGGGAGGTGGTCCAGCCCTTTAATTATCTTTGTGCCCTGCCCTGGACCCACTGAGTAGGTTCATGTCTTCCTTATTCTCCGATCACTGAGCTGAACACAGTATAAATATGAAAAATATATGAAGACATTTTCTCTGACAATTCAGGCTGAATGCATCAATTTTTTTCTTAAAAATATTTGTAAAAAAAAAAAACAAAAAAAACCAAACAGTTGTCTCATTAATTGATTTGAACACTTTTTTTTTGTAGGGGAGACATTATGTTCAGAGCTTCTACACTTCCACACTGTAAGGCTTCACAACGAAGAACTCAATTTTTTACATGTGCAAAAGTGAAAAGCACATTTGTACTTAATGGCATTTAAGATGCATTTTTAGGCAACTCCTTCTCCTCCTTCCTTTTCTTGGTGAGCAAGAGTCAGTTAATTGCTTGCAGAATGGGCTGGCTGGGCCCTACGAAGCTCATGGATGGCTTCATTGTTGATCTTTCAAGAGGTGGAGATCCACAAGCAAGAGAGTCAGTTGGTTCCTCGTTGCATCTGTTATATTTGTACAGTGGATCAGCTTACCAGTGCAAGTCAGGCCTGTTTCATAGTGTCTCCCAGCTGATGCATGCAAACACAGCTGAATCCGTGTGTCACCCATGCTAGCTGCACGTGTGCAGATTTGCATCCTTGGTGCCGCACTGACATGCATGCAAGGGGGACTCACCCCAGCCTGTGACACATTCAGGTTTTGCATGGGTTGACATCCGAAACACCACGGGGCCACAAGCAACCATTTAAAATGAAAGGTACTGTGTTGTTGGTTGTCTTGACATGTCTCCCTATGCCTGTGTCAGCAAAGAAATTAATTGTGCCCCACTGCCCACCCTCACCTGATGCTTTCTGCCCAACACACTTCACTGGTAGCATCCCCAGCAGCAGTATCTCTGTTCTTTATGCAGGAGCTCAGTGACTTCAGATGGCTGCTCCTCAGCTTAGCTAAAATGGGACTGTCTGCCTTTCTTCCCAGCACTAGTTTAGTTTAGCCAACTATTCACAGCCTACTGCCCCTTGAACTCTAACAATGATGACTATTAATTTTCTCCACACTGTAAACAGGTGGTGTGTTGTCACTTATCCTACGGTACAGCAAATTCCAAGAAATCAATGCTTTTAAACTGAGAGAAGGAAACAATGACTCAGGTTCTTCTCTGGGATCATTTCTCATTGTCTTTAACAGAAGTTACTCTTGGTTTTGAAAACATACCAAATGAATAAGTAGTTTGGCTTGACAATATTAACCACTTCTTCTAAAATAAACCACTGCATAGAAATGTGGAACTTACTTTTGGGGATTTTGCAAATAAAGTTCTGGTCGATAGAGCAGAAATAGTTCCTCCAGGTTCCGGTTGAGACATCCATGTCCACACAGTGTTCGTTAAAAATTACTGTAGGCTCTCCTTTCTCCCAGTTGACAAATTCTACCGTGCTTCCATCTGTCCATACCCATTCCCCTAAAATTAGAAGTATTACCTCGTGAGTGAATGAAGCCCAGAATCCTTTCTATCCTATCAAGCACAACAACATTGGACATGGAATTTATTAGTTGCTTAAATTAGCATCACAGAAGGCTCATTTCTCACTCTCTTAACAGCTAGAGATATTCAGATGGGAGCATACCAGATGTAAATGCTCACAGACAAAGGTACCTCCATTAGCCTTCAGGGCCATCGCTGTCAGAGTTGTAAGGAAGACGTGCTCAGGATAGCAGAGGACTTTAGCTGAAGCCTGTGCCCAGGACTCATATGTGCCTGGGAGCCTTAAGAAAAGCAGAGCACCAGTGCAAGCCATGCTCTGGAGTTGAAGGATCCAGATTGCTCAAATTTGCCTTATGCTTGTACCCAATATCAGTGAACAACTGCTTTATTAGTGCTGGATGAATCAATTATCTTTGCAGACTGAATCAGCTTTCTTTAATAACTGACTGCTCATCTCCTGCTGAGGGCCATCAAGTAGAAATGATGACCATCTCTGCTCCCTCACGGTGTGCTTTCATGGCAGCATATCCTGATATAATTTGCAACTGCCTCGGTGCCATCTCCACTGTCCCCCAGTCAGCAGCTGCACCTTCTGTCGCCTCTGCTTGCACTGCGGGTAGCAGTGGCACAAAGTCATAGGCCAGCTCAGGAAGAAATCACGGTGTTGGTACTGTTAGTTCTCAGCTAGAACAGATGAGCCCAGCCTAACGTGCAACAGGGTGCCTGCTATTGCTGGTGCTGAGGCAGGGGCTTGGGCAGCCACGGCCAAGGCCACGCACTGCAGCCCAGCCTAGACTCGCTCCAGAGATACACCCTGAAAGTCTGCTATGAAAAACAAGCTTCAGAATTACAATTACACAGAAAACAGGATCAAATTTGCAGTTAAAGGAAAGAAAAGATGAAATATTTTGGGGTGAAAGTAAAAAGTTCCATCAAAACAATTGTGAAAAAAACGTGAAATTTATATTAAGAAATGTTGCTAGGCAGCTCATATAGGCTGCTGTTTCCTATGTTGTTTAGAAATAAATTTCCATTTAAGGCTGTCTCAGCTTTTAATTACAAGACAACATTTTTTTTAAAAGACTAAGAGTGTTTAAATATCAAGCAACCTGAGTCAAAAAAAGTGACAGGAAGTATCTTAACCACTTCAGTGCTAAGCTGGAACCTTTTACAGACTGAAATGTCTAATTACAGTAAAGATACAAAAAGAGTAGGCCTCTTGGTAGTTTATGTTTTAAGGATTTTAGCAGTAAAACTATTAAACATTTAAGAGTTTATTTCTTTCTTATTATTTATTTGATATTTAGTATTAGCATTTGGTATGTTAGTGTTATTTAGTATTCTGTTTATTTAGCATTTATTTTCATCTCAGTATCCTTTTTGGAATAATTACCATCAATATTGCTGAACAATCCTATCCAAAACCTTCTGAAGTCACTTGCAAGTGAAGACAAATAGAGTAAGAGATAGTTCATTTCAGCTGAATCTTCTATGGAAACCAGTGAAGCACCTAAAATAACAATTAAATAGTACATCTAATTTCAGCAAGATTTTACATTAGAAATTAATTATCTTAGTAAACAATCATTACATGTTTGGTGGTCAGCTCTTTCATATAGTAGAAGAGCTTGATAATAAATTTAAATTAGTTGTAGCTTATAACTGATATGCATACACAAACATCCATGTATTATCTTTTGGTTCTGGGTTAAAAAACTAAACATACAACCTGTAAAATACCCTAATAAAAAGATCCACTTACCCATTTGAATGCACATCATGGAAGCATCAGGCCAGCTTGCCTCAGAGGTGGTGTGAACATAGTAACAATGACCACGGAAGGGAACCCAATATCTACCATGCTTTGGTTCAGGACACCTCCCAGGAAGCTGCGGTTGTTCAGTAGGGATTAGCTCTGTTAAGATGACACACAAGTTTTGGTGGGATCTTAAAAGTCAAAGGAAACATACTCTCGCACCACCAATTTGACAGTGATTCCAGGAAAAGGAATATCCCATAGATTTAACTAATGATGAAAGACTGAACTAAACATGGTAAACTAGTAATAAGCTATGTTGGTTGGAGCTAGTTCTCCAATCTGTTAAAGAAGGCTTACACCTGTCTAACTAAATTTGTCTTCAGCAAGGCAAATTTTACTTAAAACTTGTGAAAAAGAGTAATGAGTCAGTGTACATAAAGAATCTTGTCAGCACCACAA
>NW_008607630.1:30335-45876 GCF_000691845.1 Merops nubicus | reverse complement strand
AAGCTGGGGGTTTGTCCCCAGCCAGTTTGTAGCAAGGCTGACCTGAGAAGCTGTCAGTACCTGTCCTTGTACATATATCCTACATTCTGTAAAAGTAGAATTGGTAGCTTATTGCATCACCTGATTGAAGCCAAAGCAGAGCTTAAACTAATATAAAATTTGCTGTGAAGTATGGTACAGAGATTGTAAATTTCAAATATAATTTAAAACATGTTTGAAAATTAGGTGCAGTATTTGAGCACTAAAATATCTCAGCAGAAGCTTCCTGGGATCTAATACTTTAAAAAAATACAAATTAATCAATTCAGCTGCTACATTGACAGAAGTTTCTTGTCTCCCAATATTACAAAAAATGCTTATAAATGTATTTATAGGTAGGCTAAGCAATAAATTCTGCGGTTCTTGACAAACAAGGACGCAGAAAAGAACTACTGCATGTGGCATGAAATACTGCAGTTGTCTTTATGATGCTCATGTGTTGACTGGCCTGTGAAACAAAGTGTCTGGAAATCACTTAAGACAGACTGGATTTGGGATTTCTTCCTTAGCAAAAGCAATAGCTTTTTACAAGGCATACACCATCTATCACAAACTTTGCATAGGTAGAAAAGCTAAATTCAAACAAAGTCATTAATTTAAATTCCAGCCTCCCAAATCACTTTTCTTCCATTCACAGCTCACCATCAGACTGTTTACAGAGAGAGGAAAATGTTTCGTTGCAAGATGCTGTCTTCCAAAAACCGTCCAAATCTAAGTAGACACAGGCTGTGTTCTTATTTGGTTCTCCGCTGGCCCAGTTATGATACCTGCTCCTCCTTCTATCTGACCATAAGTAATGGCCATGAGTCTAAAAGCAAATGACAATAAAGATTATGCCACATACAAGAAGTAGATTGAAAGTATGTTAAGATTGCACTTGAAAGTATGTAAAAACTAGGAAAAATCAGAATCACAGTTTCTCACACAAAATTAATTTGTTCTCTGTCATGAATACATAACAGTCTGGTCCAGACTTGTACCGTCCACAGAAGTTAGGGCCCTGGATCTACAGATGTTTATTTAGTACACAGCCTATGTTATTCAATTCACACTATCCAGCTCATGCACCACATGGGCAAAGAGCCTTGTGGTAACAAATGGGAATATACAGTTAAAGACTGTATCAAAGCAGTCCACATATACACACAGATCAAATACAGAGTACAGAGAAACTATTGTTAGCGTTTCTCTAACACAGCATTTTCTATATATTCAGGAAGCAAATAGAAAAAGCAGAAGTTTCACTGAAGAGTGGAATACTGATGTCACATACCATAGACCTCTGCTGCCCATGCTAACAGGGACTCCAATAAGTTTCTGGTTCTTGCAAGGACCAGTTAATAGCAACAAGCTAAGCATGTATTTTCTTCTGTGGATTTCACCACTGTTTGAAGAGGATGACCAACATGAATCACAGCCATAGCTCCTGTAACCCCACCCTGCACAGCCTAGCCCCTTCTTGCTATGATCTTTGGAGGCAGGCTTCCATTCGGTTCTTTGTGCCAGTTCCTTTCCTGTCATACGGGCTTTTTTTTTAGTCCTTGACGTCATTTCATCTCAGGTTCCTGCCTAATCCAGGATTCCCCGTGCTTGCTCTCACTGAAGTACAGCTGCAGTTCCTCTCATCTCAGCACCTGTGCCTTCTCTCAGTTCTGTGTCCCACCAAGCTCCAGCTCTACCTCTCCTCTTGATTTCCTCACAGCTACAGCTCCACAAATACCCATCTACATCATCTTTTTTTCATGTTTTTGTTTTTTTTAAAAATGCATCTATAGACACTTTCCCTTTCAGACCTTTGCACTCTTTGCTGACTGGGTTTGTTGGCAGTTTTTCACATGGGACTAGCTTCAGCTCCAAAAACCCGCCTAAGGTGTCCCCACTGACAGAGGCCTGCTCCTACCTCTACACTGCACCTTAATATTATGTCTATTGCCCATTACAAGGTCTTGTGAATTAAAGCAAAACTTAAGATACCTTCACAAAGAAAGAACTATTTTTAACCCAAATTGTTTCTGTGGTGTGCTCTACAATGTGTCTTCAGAAATAACAAGGCTCCCCAACATGAGCATGTGATGACTGTGGCATAACAAGTGGAAACTCCATAGCCACTTTTACCACCAAAGCTACTATCTACTACAGCTACATCCTTGGTGGTCTTTGAAATGTGGCTGCGGCAGTGCTCACTTGTAACCAAACTTTTAGATGTGTAAAATCCCTGAAGGGGAGGGAGGTCAGATACCTCAACAAGGTTTTCATGCCTGCCACACATTCATGGATCTGGCTGATAGCATTCACACGAGAGCAAACAGTGCCCACTGCAATGGATCCTGTCAATTTGTGATTAAGAAATATGGCTGATCTATGCTAATCTAGGGTAGTGGTATGATTGTCACAGGCATTTGATGAACTCACATTGTTGCTATTATAACCAATCCATACAGGCTCCCCATGCTTTAATATTTGTAACCACAAGTAGGACTCGACATAAGGATCCAAAATGCTGGCAAGTTCTGCAAACTGGTCTCTGCAGTTCTTCTGTGCTTCTTCCCAGCTCATTTTGTAGTTGATGACTCCATAGCGGTCATCACCATAATTGTTAAATCCAAACATTGGGTCTACGGGTTGGGAGTTTTGCAGTTTAGGGTCTGCAACAAGCAAACAAGAAGTAAAACACTTTATGTTGGCTAGACGTATAACAATGAGAGAAGATTTACTGTACTTGAGTAGTCAAATAATTAAGAGAGGCTGGAATAACAAATTAAGATGTGTGCCAGCTACCACTGCAGTGATGAAATCCATGTTTTCATGCTCTGTGGCAAAATTTTCTAATTCTTGTCAGAATGACTTTTTAATGTAGGTATGCATCTCTCCTCTGGGAACATGCCTTGTAAGCTCTAGCTGTTCCCAAAGCATACTGTAATGATGTAGGGCATTAAAGGGAACAGTTTCCCCACTTTTTCCATTATATATTAGCATTTCTTGTATTTCTGACAAGAAACAGGATGCATTAAGCACACCATGAGCAAGCAGAGGAACATAACTGCTGCTGCTGAAAGTGCCTGAGTAAGAGCCTAAAGGAGATCAAGTATGGCAGTTTTTCAAAATAAAGAAGTTGCAGTGCTTTAAAGTATCACAGTGGAATTTGAGTTTTGAAGAATTTACTCATATAAAATACTGTTATCTCTCTCCCACCTGATCACTCAAAATAGTAAAATGCATGATGATCCATAGTTTTTTGTTATTTTTATTATTGCTAACTGGTCTAGTCCTTACAATAGGAAAAGTTGAGCTTTTCTCCAAAGAATAAAATGTGTGCTTATTTTATAAAAATGGTCCATAGTACATGTGATACTGTCAAATTAATTTCTGTTAAAATAGGGCCAAATATGGGAAAGTGACTTTTAATGCAAGTCTGACACAACTGCAATAAATCACCTGTAGTCAAAAGTGGTGAAAGGAAACTCACCTGAATTTTTTTGGCATATGTAGCTTTTGCTTGTTTTACATTCTTCATCTTTCCATTTCCCTGCCTGTTCAATAGGATTCTTCATCATAAAGACACAATCATCCTACAGAGGAAATGGGATTAACAGGAAAAAGATGTGACTAAACAGGAAACATTTCTTCTCTGTCTGAGTATACAGAGCCAACAATCACACACAGATGTGTGACATGAAGGTCATGTATATGAACTCACACAAGCAATGGTCGGGAGCAGTAATATGACAATAAGCATTTACAACTCAGCCCTAGGAAAGTTTGTGCTTGGATGATGGAGAGAGTTGCAAAGCACAGCAGAGAGGCAGGAGGAGGTGTCTGGATCTGTCTGTACGTATATAACCTCTGTGCATGCCCGTGTACGTGCATGCAGCTATAGATGTTTGTATGCTATGTCTGGCACCCAGGACATTTCAGCTCTGTTGCTGTGTCCTGGGAGGTCATGGGGAAACTCTCATCAGCACTGAAGCTTGCCTGGAGAGCTGACATCCTCTTCCTGCCCCAGTTTGGCACTAGGAGCCAAAGCTGTCACCACAATGCAGTATTGTAGTGGTAGTGATCAGAAACAACATTTAGTGGCAGACACCTCCTAAACCCTTTCCACTGCAGTTTGGGCTCTTTACCTTCCTCCTTCTCCTCCCATAGCATGAGAAACTGCTGCTTGGCTTTCTGCAGCAAGATGCAACGGCTCTCCCCACCTCTCATCAGTCTAATATCTTGTTACCTCTAAATCCCCTTGGGGGCATTAGCCCAGGTCTTGTTTGCATGTGAAGGAAGTCCCACTTGCAGGGAAATGGGCATAGCTTTCTAGAGAATACATTTGCATGAGACATGGAAGTCCTGGAGATCCCAAAAGCCAGGTCTAGTGTAGATGGCAGCAGAGGTTGGACATCACAGAACTTTCACCCATTTTAGCTGAAGTCAAAGTAATTTTGTTATGAAAAAGACAGAAATTTGGTAAAGCTAGCACAGGAGTACAGAAATAGTACTATTAAGGACTATTCTACATTAGCCATTCTACAATTATTGAACAAAACTCAGTTTTGTCTTGCAGTTAAATACAAAGTGGTACGGCAGTGCTGAAAGTGTCAAAGCATTTAGAAGAGCTGTTTCAGAAGGAAGATTAGAGGGAGAAGATAAAAATGAGAAAGGAAGAGACAGACTCTTTTGAGGATTTAATTCAATGAATTTATCTTATTAAGCTCAGCACCAAGAAACATGAATATACAGTTATCTGAGCAGTTTCAAGTCTAAATAACATTCACTGTATCCCAAAATTGTACAGTTATTGCTGTATGTTTTATTTGAATCTCCTGCTCAGTCATAGTAAAGAGAGGGAAGATGGTCACTGGTCTGACCTTAGCACAATGCTTCCAAACCTTTGTCTGGATTCATAAAGAATCACGACAAAACACAGAAGCTGAAAAAAAATGTGGGAAGGTACATGTACCTGTGGTAGATCTCCCACATGAGTACTCTGCATTTAAAGGCAACAACATCACTAAAAAACTTTGTAAAGAAAACGTTACAGAAAATACAGTTGTAGATACTGACTTTTTATTAATCTAGCAAAGTTATGTTTAAATGATAATCAGAAATTAATGTTTACCTTACTATAATAACTTCGGGAACCTTTTGCCCAATTTGTATAGTAAACTGGGCTTCCATCTGTCCATAAGTATGTGTGCTCCTGATTTATGTCATTCAGCCCAATCCAAGCATCAGTTGCAGCATTTTTTAAGAGGGACATGAGGGAAGCTGAAGGGAAAAAAGGAAAAATTGTACAAGGAGAAAAACAATACATCTTTTCCCAACAGTGTAGACACTAGAGTGCCTGCAACCAGGATGATAATTTTTAGGTTTCTCTTTTTAATGAGGTGCTAATCTTATGGTAAAAATTAAAATAATAATAATCTGATATTAAAGTCAGGAAAAGTATTTACGAACTCAAAGATGGGCAAATTTTGATACATAAAATTGTTTTTAATATTTTTAAAGGAATTTGTGTACACTTTTCTGTGTTGTTCATCTGAGGAAGCAAGGAAAAGGTATTAACAGTAATACAGAAATTAACATGAGTACACTAAACTTTGGCACCCAGAAAATGAGTGTAAACTCCTGTGCACTCCCTTTACTTCTCTGGTAACTTCTTTGTTAACCAGACTTTAATAACTTCATTTCTAAACAGGTATAACACCAATAAAACTACTCAATAACCAAGTATATATGTGCTGAGAACTTGGCTTTTTGGAAGGCCAATTGTTTTTTCCCTTAGCTCTTGCCTAGACTGACTTTCCACTGAATGTACTACATCCACTGATATAGAATAAGTTCTTAAAACCAAACCACCAATAGAGTGAGCTACACAATGAACTGTGTGCAGCCCTCAGGACCTGAGGCATTACATTTCCTGGGCAAACATGAGGCTTTACTAAATTCCTGTAATGTGCTGAACAAGACTAGCACCCTGAGGTCCAGCAGAGCAAAGAACACAGGAGGAAGTTGGGACTCCAGCCTTGGAGTCTTCTGCTGTCTGAGAATGTGTTCTCCACTGACACCCACAGCATTTGGCTCAGCAGCTAGATGCATGGTGATTTGTTTTGGATATTACTCCCTCTGTGATGCTATTTTTACATGAATACTTAAAATAAAATGTGGACATTCTATTATATGACAAACTCCTAATACAAAATCTTACTATTTGAACAGTATGAATACCTCTGTATGTCCTATACTAATCCTAAATCTACAATTTTGAAAGTTAATCAAGACACTAAAAGCTATGCAAGAATTTTTCCAAAGATTCAGTTTCTCATTCAACATAACTTTATATTAATAAGGCATAAATAATAGCATACATTGAAGAAGATATAACATCTGTTTTAATTTGTATCATGAATTATTGATGTCTCATCCAGTATCAATGTATTGGTACTTTATACCTTGTGTTTCCTTTTTTGTTATAGTGGCCAGGTTTCCTCCCAAATTAATGCAATTGTTCCGTGCAGCATGCCACGTCAATGTATCATTTTCATTAAGGCCAAATACTATGAAACACTGAAAAAGAGAAGTGTACCAAATCTGTAACTAGAGGGGGGTTTAATTTCTGGTGAAAGCAACACTATTTGTAACAAACAAGATAAACTGGATATTTTAAGCAAAAAGGGAGATTATCTGATTTAACAGTCTTTTCTAGCTCGTCTTTATGAAAAAGATCTATACTAGAATACTAGTATAAACCCCAATATTTTAACCTACTTTCAGAAGAAGGGATATGTCAATCTAATGATTTCAGTAGAAATTATTTAAAGCTTCTGAACCCACTTCTAAGATGTGACTTTGTGGGAGGTATGCCTAAAAACACCCTAGAAAACAAATAAATATAAGATATGTTATTGAAGCTAAACATTCAAGTTGCCCTGCTTGTCAAACCAGGTTTGGTTCTCACAGGATAATCACAGAAAGAGAATATTTCTGATATGACAAAGAAAACCACGAATTTGACATTTCTTGTAATATGATCTATGAGATTTAACCAAGATGTCATTAGACAGTTTTGTCCGAGTCAAGCAACCCAAATGTACCAATTAAAACACACAACTGAAAAGTTAGGCAGTTTGTGGAAAAAGTTATGGAAAAGGGAGGTAGTTCCATGACAATCAGAAGTGATGTGTCAACACTTGGAGAGGAGCTAGAGGAGGAGCCTTTGGAAGCAGCTCTTCCAGGAGGTGAGGAGGTTTTATCTTGAGAGAACCATGAAAGTGAACAAACAGTTTGTGACTCTTTTCCCCAGGACTGAGAAAGGGAAGGAAAGAGGAGACAGGTGCTGGTGGATTTCAAACAATGAAGCACTGTCAAACTAAAATCATATCTTGGCTTAGCCAAAAGAAAGGTAAGTGGAGCTAGATAGAGCAATGTCGTCAAGGATCATCCTCATTTCTAGGTGTATTCTCAACAGTGTACACTATCGTTTTACAGGTTTTATACCTTTGTTGATAATGGTTTATGGATTTTAAATACATAGTCTCTTACCCTGAACTTTTGTATTTTGAGAAGGCTAAAAGTCATCTTATTTAATAAAGTGTGGTGAAGCTTATAATCGGATAATTTTAAAACCTTAAAAGGTGTTTAGTTATAGAAAAAAAAACTGATAAAGTTGCTCAAGGAAAGGTGCCTTAGTGGCTTAAGAGCTAGTGCATAGTAAGCAAGGGATGAATAAGTGTCCAGGCAACCTGTGACAGCCAGATACGCTCAGTACAATAAACAGGAAAGTACAACAGCTCCACATAAGGAAAGTTGTTCAGCCACACTTGGCACCACAAAACACTAACAAAAATGTAAGAAGCAGCTTTCTTCTTGTACATCTCATAACTAACTGCTGTGATCCCAATAGAGGCTATAATTCTAATTTCAGTAATTCTATTTTTAGAGTCTTTAAATATGCATAATCAGAATATATTTTGTGATAACTGAAAGCCCTGCTACAACTGAAAAACTGAATTAAAGGTGGTTTTCATTCTACTCTTTTTAAAATACCATCTATTGACATTTCATACTGCACCTTGTTATCAACGAGGAGCCAGTCTTCTGAACACCCACCCTTTGGTGGTGCTGTAGTGGGAGCAACAGTTGGACGAACAGAATTGTTAAGCCTTTCGCAGATGAATAACTCAACGCTGCCACAGTTGAGATCATTCCATGTACCTGAAAGTAAATTAAAGAAAAACAAAACACAGCTGAGACTGGGATAAATAAACGTCCTTTCCTAATGTAAATCTATCATAGGAATTAGAACTGATTGCAGCTAATTTCTCTCCCCTATAAATAATGAGTAATTTTATTGTATGTTGATGAGAAATATTTCGGTTTCCAGCAATATCCAGAATATTAATATTTTGTCTGAGAACAGAAGGATTTCAATATTTCAAAACTGTATCATTGCCAAAGGGGAGTTTTAGTTTGAATGCTTAATTCACCTCTCTAAGATCTGTAAGATCTGTAGGATCACTGTCTATATAAAGATACTCAGTCTTTGTTACCTTACTACCTGAGCTTCTCGCAGTCCTGTAGTGTTCTTGGTAACTTTTCTCCCTATAGGAGTGTGATGTAAGAACATAAGATTTCACATCATTGTCCCCATTTTACAGATCAGCAATGAAAAAGAAAATTAGATTCATTTCATTAGCTGCAGGCAGTTACAGGGTAATTATCTACAGCAGAGCTAATCACACTGGAGGCTCAATGAAGATATTGTCATAATTCTGTGAAATTAAGAACATAATTTGTCTTTTCTTAAAAGATCTCCAAAACAGGACATAATATTTACTACTCAAAAGTGTTCACTTCCTTCTACTGACATCGAACAGAGACTGGGAAGATTACCTCAGCTCTAGATTTTGAGACTAGAAATGTTTAAAAGTAGAAGAGATTAGCTGCTCCAAAGACTAAGTGCTTGGCTAGTGTAACCACAGTTACTCCCAGCTCACTGTATTAAAGGATATATGTATTTATTTTAATTAAAATAGTGTATAGCATTGTTTAGTAATAACCAAAGCTATGCCCAAGCATTAGATTTTTAGTAGTCATGAAATGGAGACAAATTAGAGGAAAAACAATACTGACTCTATCTGCAAGTTGTCTGATGATTAGCTGATTTTTTCACATTGAAATCTTCTGAAAACGCTAGGAATCAAATTGCAGATGTAATCCAATGTGCTAGTTACATAGAGATGATTTTTTTTTTTTTAAGTTCATAAATGAAAGAAGAGAATACGATTTACTTTTCTATGCTTTTTAAACACTCTATCAAACATCAGCCGGGTGCGTATTATAACTCACCAAGCCTTGCACATGCTGCCCTCCCAAGCCTATGCCACACCACGTAGACTGCGTGTTGTTACAGGACCTACCTGTTTGGGTATACATGACCACACAGTTTTCATCATTATTTGCAAAATTTGGTTCATTTGGAGCCCAAGCAACATAGTTCACTGGAGTTCCATCCATCCACCTGAAAGAAGGAATTTGGAGGAATAATAATTTTTCTTTGAATTAGTTAATATTTCTTTGTAAAGGACATATTAGAGCTTTCTATTTTGTTTCCTATATCCTACCTTACAAAAACATGATGTTCTCTGGTAAAAGAAAAGCAAGACCTTCCACATCAAATTAGTAAAAAGTATTTTTATATCAACTTCCTTGTCTGACCTGCACCAGGTCTGCACTAATCATCTCAACTTGCCATCCCAGCCTTTTTTGATCTCTGAGCATACATGGTATGCAGGTAACACACCAGTATAGCACTGGATCTGGCTTTCCCTGGAGCACAGAAGCAGAACCTGAGCCTATTTTAGTAATTTCCTGGGTCCAAAAGCCCTAATATAAGAACTTGTAGGGTAGAGAGAGCCTTGAACCACATATTGAGGACAACTTAGAACCATTTTGCTAAACAAATGAGATCTTTAATATTATACAGCTATTGCTTTCAGTTGTGCAACAATTGTTTCCTAGTTTGGTGATTCACAAATTTATTCTCAAAGAGTGGCCAGGAAAAAAGTGGAAAAGCCTCAGTGTGCTGGAAGGAGGAAAGTCGAGCAGGGAATCTCCCAAGATGGAAAGCCTTCAGGCAACATCTCCTTCAGGGTAATTTAGTGTTTGGTTTGATTTGTTTTGTAGGCTAAGCAACTGTATGCATGTTTTTGCAACTAAACTATAAATAAGGAATTCAACAGGATGCTTAGCTGCTTCCACTTGCATATCTCCTGAGCCAAATAGGAAAAAAACAATACATAGCACACTGGGAGAAATAATATAAAGACAAATAGCAGCACCATCACAGAGCAGGAAGAAGCATGAAACTAGTGGAGAAGAAAGGGAGAACTGGACAAACAACAGTGATTTCTGAGCAGTGAATGTGATGTAGGAAGCAGGACCTCCAGGAAATGAAGCTATCCAGTCTCTGTGGCTTGTGTTTGTGACTCATCTAAGGCTCCAGGCAAGGTTTAGGACATTCCAAGGATGCTGTTTCCAAAGACATTTGTAGAAGAGTAATGACTCTGTGTAGCCTGAAGCTGACCTGCCCTGAACACTGACAGTATAACCATCTGGAAATTACTTTCAAGACAAGAGCTCTCCAGTACTGACATTATTTCACCTCTAAAAACCACCACAATCCCTCTCACTGCAGGTTTTGAGCATTCTTTTTCTTTGATCATTTGAATATTCAGTAATGTCTGCAAGTACCATCTGAAACATCCTGGAGATCTCCAACCAGTTTTATCTTTCATAAAGGGGATGACACCACTCTGACTCAGTGAACACCTCAGCCTCACAATACAAAAGCAGAGTATAGAATCAAAAGAAGGGGAAATAAACAGCAAAAATGTTATGGGAGAAGTGTTCCCCTGAGGAGTAGAATTGAGTTTTAAAACTTTATGTCAAGACATGGCTGTAGACAGATTGCATCAGTCATTGAACTTCAACAGTCTCTTAAAGACAGGCAAACCAAATACTCATAAGTCTGGAAAACTTAATTTGGTTTTACTTACCGGAATGTCTTGTCAAGACTCACACTTAAGCCAATATAAAAGTTATTTCCCCAGTCTTTATAAAAAGTCTAGAACACACAAAAGAATAGAATTTTAATGAGCTGTAAGAAAACAGATTTCAAATAAAACAAGCAAGCTCACAAAACTCACTTTATTTTCAGTTGTGGAACTGCATAGTATGCAATGTGCAAGGAGTTGCTGCGATTATGTGCCTGAACCACAAAAGGAAAACATTTTCCTCTAATTACCAGTGTTTAATGTTTATTGGGTTTTTTTGTTTTTTTTTTTTTTTAAGCAGATAGGCTAAAAAAGAAATGGAGCAAAAAACCATGTGAAGATGATAAGCATGACCTCTTAAACAGGCTATAAAATAAAGCAATATTAAAGAGTTTTATGAAAGCATAGTGAGAATTTGCCAAAAGGCTACAAACAGGTGGTGGGGATCAGTACTTAATTGTGTGGAGGGAAAGATGGAACCATGTTTGGTTTTAATAGTATGAAACTACTTCCAAATGAGTATACACTCATCATGTTATTCTCTTCCTATCAGATAATATTTTGGCTTAAACCTTCTACTGAAAATATGAAAACTGTTTTAACAAAAACAAGGTGAAAGCTTTTCTCGAATTCCGTGAAAAGAATGAACTGGAAAACAAAACACACTCATCAACTGTAGTTTTCAGCTAAACAAGAGCAAGGTTTTTGTAAGTTGCACCTGGACAGTGCTATTGAGAAGAAGCAGAGGATTTGCCTACATGTAGCAATTTATCAGAACAGTTATTATGGCAAAGCTCCTAAACAGATATAGACTCATGAAAGGTGGCATGGATTATTTTAATGATGGGGACCACTTTCTAATGCTTCACAAACCAGGTGAAAAAGGTACTTCAGTGCAGGATAGAACAGTGCATTTTAGAAGAAAAACATATTTCTTACGTATTTCCAAAGAAAATTTTTTTCACTTTCAGTCTCAATGACAGCCAGATCACCACCATGCTTCTTGCAAAAGTCCCTGGCTTTTTCCTCAGGCATTGCTTCCTCGCTGAAATAGTATTCCTTGTGATTATATATTATCCAGTCATCTTCTGTAACAATATATTCATAATCTGCAACAAAAATGATATAAGCAGTCTGTAACAGAAATTAACATCAGCATAGTTTAATTTATTTCTGTAATTTGGAGTATAAGACTTACTGAATGTGGAAGTAGGCTCTGGTTTTAGTGTTGCTCCTGCAATGTAAATCACAATATCTGAGTATATTAGAATATCTTTCAATTAAACGTATTTATACAGTTATTAGCATTTTAATTCCAAGGAATAAAATTAATGTTAAGGGTTACACGATGTTTATTTTTGTTACAGAATTTCTGGAATATCTAGAAAAAAGGTGCGACGCTCAGCAAAATACTATGTTAAGCACTGATCACAAGTTAAGCTTACAGAAACTCTGTGGAAATTTAGGCTGCTGGATTTCACTTAGTCGACATGTTGCATATACATCCCAAACTTCACATGTATCTCATGGATGAATTTATAGTTTTCAACTGCTTTTGTTTACATTGAAGTGTATTAAATGTTTCATGGTTCTTGATGGCACAGCTGGCAGGTGTGTGATTTGACCTGGAAAGCTGCCCAAGGAAGAAAGTCATCCTACCTTTTTTTATTTGGCAAACATAGTCCTGCATATGTTCACAATATAAATCATTCCATTTCATATTAGTGTAGGCATTAAACACACCACATTTTTCATTTCCATCATAATTGTTTGGTTCTCCACTGGCCCATTTTTCAAAATTTACCTGTAGTAGAAGCACAGCTTTATTACTATTTTTCTTCTAAACTGAAACAATTATTTTATATCATCCTGTTAAAGAAAAATGTACTTGATTTGATTTCATGGTCTCTCTTGTACTTTGGTGTTGGACCTTGTAAGGAGAAGGACATGACCCTTGCATAGCATAATGATTCATCTGTGTATTTATACATCATGTTAGTAAGCCGAGAAAGTTGTTGCCCTCTGTTATGAGGAGAGATAAAGTTCTCCTGTCAAGCTCCCTAGAAAGAAGTATCTAAGTAACTTTGACTGCCCCCTGGGTCAGTTATTCTGCTCTGATGTTTCAACCTGAGACAATCCATCAGTGCTGAGATATGGACTTGAGTCTTGCAGACCTTGATCTACTTAAGACAGCAAGGGCAACAAAGCCTAGCTTGTGTAGATGTACAAAGTTATTCCTAACAGTAATTGACAAATGAGAATATAGATATTAGAAGAACCACATTTACTTAGACCAGGAGAGATATTCCATCACCTTTGATACTATTTCATTACTCTGAATGTCATACTGTCATCTGTAAGTACAAACTATCAAAAGATAAAAATAATTCCTAGAGTGGTATTGGGTAGTAAAGACTTAAACTCACTTGTGGCTCCTATAGAAGGAGTTGTGAGAGCTGCCTGCCAAGATATATACGGAAAATTAGACAAAAAGCTGGAACAGTAAATTATTTACTCACTGGTGAGCCATCACTCCACACAAATCCCCCATCAGAGTCCAAGGCACTTAAACCCATCCAGTAAGATACATGAAGATAATCTCTCCTTCTGAATGATTACATATACAGACAATCAGACACAGTGTGGAATAGAAGAAGAGAATGTATATCATTACATTTTTCTCAATGTTTTGATGCTTGAGGTATCATTTGAGACAGTTATATAAACTAATCCTTCCATTTTCATGGGGGGAAAAACATCCTGGCACTGCATGTGGCAGGAAGCAGTAAAACACAGAGCTTCAGGCAAAAGGTCACAGGTATCATGATTCCACAAATACTGAGTTAAAATATATTTTACGGTCTTGCTTCCACCAAGAAGCTTAGGCATCCAGATCTGTCAGGACTCATAGGCTTAACTTAAACATTTATAACCTAAACATTTATAAAAGAACAATAGGTCAAGCTTTCCTTAGTCTCCCAATTTTTCCCCTTAACTAAGTGAAGCAGCACAAACTATTCCTTTGATCAAGAGTATTCCATCTACTGATCAACTATGAATGAGCCAAAAAAATAATTCTCTCTTTGAACTAAACTCAATCAAAACTATTTTTGATAAACCTTCTTTTGTTTTCCTGTATGTTCCAGCTACTTCAATGCATAATGCCACCTTCCCAGAGGCCTGCCAAGAAACCCTTTTGCTCATCTCTTTCTACCCACTTCCTTTTGCCACTTTGCAAGGATATACACCACCTTTGCAAAGTAGAAATTGATTGCCATAAATCCTTTATGACTTTCAGAAAGGTATTTTTTTTAAAATGTTTGGTGTTTTCCTATATTTAAATGATGAACTGTGTAGATACTTACAAGTCAGCTATTAGATTTTGTTCTTCTTCACTGTGGATACTTGCCAGATCTCCTCCGATGGCTCTGCAAAAATCTCTTGCACCAAACCACGTCTGCATTTTCTCCCTTCCTCCCTGAAAAATCTATTAAAAGTGGAGAATTAGATACTGTGGTGGGTATCACAGAAATTTAGAAAAAGAATTCAGGGCTTCTGTCTTTCTTCTGATCTCTAGTTCTATGACTTAGCATTTAATTGTGCAAACATAAGCCTGTGGCCATCTATCAGATTTTGATTATTTTGTTTTTCCTGTCATCTGGAGTCCCTGTGACCCCAAACTTCAGTTCAACTTACATACAGCACTTGCCATCACTTCCCAGCCACACCAACTTAGAATGGCTGGAGAGCTATTACTACAGATTACCTATACAGTAGGCAGGGTAAAATCCACCTTCCATGCATACACAGAACATATTCTCATTTGAAAAGATGGATGTTTGCATACAGAAATTAAACACCTACTTTGAAGCAGGCGCTGCTGTGAGAAATGGATTTCCATCCTTCTGGGCATGATGGGAGAGGGGTCGTAGTTGGAGGAGGTGGGGGAGTCACTCCCTCCACCAGCTGCTTGCAGAGAAACATGTTTGTTTCTTCACACTTCAAAACTTCCCATAATCCAACTGAAGCTCCTGTGTTCATGGCCACGCAACCGGACTCCCTTCCTTCAAGAAGCATAGAATTTTTAAACCTTATTGATAAATGGGTGCAACTTCTCAAAGTATACGCTGCTTGTCCAAGAGTAACTTGTCCCCACTGTGTTTGGATATCAATAACTCACGGCAGATCACACACATTTCAATTAAATCATAAAAAGAAATTTTATCAAATTCCTTTTACATTTAGCTGTGAATCAATTATCAAACCCCTCAAACAACAGAGAGCAAATGATGCCAACATATTCCAGGTGTTCTACCAGAAGGAGTTACTACGATCCCAAATTTAATCCCTTTAGCACAAATGTAAAGTTCACTGTCCACAGCTTTACACCAGAAGAGTTTCTAAACTTCTTTTTAGCTTTCAAACCCTCACTTCCTAGGTCCTCAGGCCAGAAGATCAGT